>NC_028641.1:73978097-74042950 GCF_001406875.1 Solanum pennellii
ATATATAAAAGTAAATATACAAATAAGTTAATGAATTATAAAGATCAAAATTTACTAGCTAGCTAACTTGTTTAGATTTTGAAACCTTTTTCATTTGTAGTGGTTACAAGTCTCACATTTCCTATTTTGATGTACTAGTACATAAAAATAAGGTTCATTAATATATATGTTTTATCTTAGTAACTTCTATATTATTATTATTTTTAGACAAAACTTTTATATTATTGTTGCAATACTAATATGTTTTTCTAATATAGATCTTGCAAAAGTTATTCCTCGTTATATGGAAGTGCATTATTCAACATGTTGTTCTTATTTTCTTTTATATATTGCGGGGAAGAGGTTGAGTTTTCTAATTAGGTTTATAAAATAGAATATATAAATTATGGAAGTGCTGAAGTATGTGATTATTTAATTTAAAATGTTGGTTAGATAAAAATTAAAATGCACTTCTATTTTTTTAATTATATTTTTAATACGTCTTTTATTGTGAGCTTAACTTTTTATAAGTCTAGATTTTTTTAAAAAAATAGATATCGATGAAACAAACCTATGAACTGGAAAAAGAGGAAGATAGCGCAATTTGCAGACGAAAAATAGGGATAATGGTATGGTTACTCTTTCTATTTAGATAAATTACTTGTATTCACAATAAATATGATATTATCATTTAGTGATCACAATAAATATGCTATTATCATTTAGTAACATGCTATTTAGTTTCGACTCAAAATTGATATTAATTTATTTCCGACTCAAAATTGATATTAATTTATTTAAAGACAAGAATGACAGTTTGACTCCTACAAAGAGCAAATGCATTTTTGATTTACTTTTATTTTTTTTGGTCCAACACTACTATTGTACTCACTTCAAACTAGTCTCTTCCTTTGAATATTGATTTCTAATTTTTATGTTGTGGTTGTGTAATTTTTAAAGAAAAAATAATCAACAGGTGGTTTATTTAATATATCTTTTATTAACTTTTTTTAAAAAATTTTGATCAATTATATGCCTCCACAATAATTTAATGTTAAGGATCAAGTTTTTTTAAAAAGAAAAATAATTCTGGTTAGCTATGCTAAGTTAGAATAAAGTGGTATATATCCATTAAAACTAAAAATAAGTAAAAAAACTTGACTTTATTTAGTTAATTTTTTTTATATTCGGTGTCCAAAATAATAATCTAGAAGGTTATAATGATGTAACCAACATTTGCAAAATAATAATCTAGAATAATTGGGGGTTTAAAAAAAACAAAATTAGGTGACTTAATTTCTCACTTGATCATATATATTGATTCATCTTATTTGTTAGATAAACGCTTCCAAAATTAGAGAAATCGTTTGAAATTTGTAATCTCAAAAAATAAGACAGAAAAAAAATAAAAGTAAAATTATTAATACAAAAGTTATGATAAAATTCCTTACCCAGGCTGCCTTCGAAACGAAGATCTTCATAAAATAGATTTTCGACAAAATAAAAAAACACATACTATATATGCTAGAATTATAATCTCAAAATACCTTAATAAGAATTGTGTATACATATTTATATCATACACTATGAATATAATGAGAAAAAATATATTTTGCATCCTATATGTGTTGGGAAAATACGGATAAATACAAAAATATATATGGTAAAAGTAATGAAAATAAATAGGAAAATAGCGACATCAAGAATTTTACGTGAAAACCCTTCTCAATAAGGAAAAAAATCACGGGTCAAGAGGAGCAACTGATATCACTATAGTAAGGAATTTTACACAATGTAGTCACGAATACAATAATCAAGGTGACTATTACACACTCAAAAGGAACAACACTCTTTTGGTTTCCACCTTACTAAAATATCGCTCACACTCTATTTTTTTCTTCAGAGACTATTTTTCTTGTATAGTCTATGGAATACCTCACTTTGCTCTCAAAGTAGTTTTTCTCTCAAGTTTGGTGTGTTATACAAATGAGCAAGAATGCTTTATTTATAGAAGAATAAAACCATGTTTATGTCACTAATGACATAGTTAAATATAGCAAAGTCAAAAATGATTTCAAATCTTACCAATTTTCCAATCACCGAATCTTTTATTTTCAACTCCAATTACTATTTCTGTTTAACAATTGCTTGTAGCAATTAAATAGCTAAAATTGACCAAAAAATGAAATGAATTCTAACAATACGTCTAGAATTATCAAGATGGAAAAGTGTTCTACCTTTAGGGACGATTTGAACTATTGATTTACATAAAGGCTTATAATAAAACCTAAAAATCGATCATTAATCCAATTTAATCGAGTACCTCTACTGAATAGAGTTCAATAGAAAATTAAAAAGTTGTAACCTGAACCTTTAATTTATTAATTGATAGTAGAGGTGTTTCACCGCTAAAATAAACTTTACTTGTCAAATTATATTTTAAAAAAAACCCATAAAAATTGAAATATTTTCAAAATCTACAAATTTTAATTATTATTTTTACAGCTAAGAAATATTATTTCCAGTCTGAAAACGAGGAGGTTTACGTTTTCCTGGACGTGTTGAACGTCTTGCTATTGTTGACATTATAAAAGCTCCTTTTTCTTCTTCATTTATTCCCTGTAATTAATTTGAAATAATTAAAATTATTCTTTAATGATAAATACAAAAAATAAACACAAAAAGTATCTCCTTGAATGATCCTAAATGAAAATAAAACTGTGTTTGATAGGACAAAAGTCATTATTTAAAAAAATACTCCTGTATTTTATCAAATATCATAATTATATTTTAAAGGAGATAAAACTATAGAATAAAATATAATTAATTATCGTATATTATTATTATTATTATAGTATTAAAATGTTATGTATTTTATTACTAATTAAGAGTTTTCTATCATAAATTAAAAATACTACACTTAGAATACACCATACATGTATTTTTGCTACTATATATACTAAAATAGAAAGAGAGGTAAGCAAGATATTGTTATATATCTTAGATACATATGAATAACACTAGATACACAAATTATATATCTAGGTGTGATTCGATATCTGGGGATATAAGAGAGCGGCTATGAGATGAGAGAGAGGCTGAGACAGGTGAGTGAGATTTGTTATGTATCTAATTAAGATACATGTGAATCCACTGAATGCACTTATCTAGAACAATTTCTATGTCGTATATTCTGAGATATAAATATTGCATATCTGATTGCATCAAAATTTAATAAAATACATAATATTACAAATCCAAGAGAAATTTCTGAAATTAATTGTCAATACTAAAAAAAAATTAATCTTAATACCTTGTTATATGCTAATTCATTATTAACTTTCAATATAAATATATTTTCCACTCACAAGCAAAAAGATTGAAGTGGAAGTAAATAAAGTTTTAAGGAATTTAATGAAAGGAGAAAAACAAAACAAAATATTAAATACTACAAAGATTTCAGTTGCTAATATTAAACAAAAAAAATTAACAAGAAAAATTAAAGTTACCTTCTCATTTTCAATGTTTAAATTTTCATTCCCATCATTTCCTGGAAATAATATCATGATCAAAGTTTTATAAAAATAAACTCCTTTAAGATAAAAGATTTTCTATTTCTTTACTAAAGATAAAAAAGAAGAAGAAAATAAATACCTTTACCAAATGAAATAAGGAATTTAATTAGATCTAGAAATTTGTTCTTGATATCTTGGATAAATAAAGCAGCTGCCATAGATTTTCTTGATTTATTTGAATGGATAATATCAGTTATGAGCTTTATATATACACATCAATTATTTACCCTAAAGTTTTAATTAATATTGTAATATCAATAAGATACTTTTTTTTTTCACAATAATAGATCTAAAGTTTGATTCTCATAGAAGATCACGACAAATATTAATGATGACAAAAGCACGCTAATAAAATAATTTCAGCTTTTGACAATTATTTTTTTAGTAATTTTTTGCACGGTTATTCATTTTTTTAATTCAAGTTTCGATTATTTGCTACTTGACTACCACTACTTGTTGTCTCTTCGTTTGATCTATATTTATTAAAATTGTTTTAGATAAGTGATTTTTAATTTTTAATTTTTACACGTAATATATTAAAAATTATTAGATTAAAAAATATTTTATTGATATATTTTTAATTTTAATAAAATAATTTCTTTTATTATTTAATATCTGTATTAAGTTAAAATAAAACAAACAAATAAAAATAGAGGAAGTGTGATTTTTACTAAATTTCTCTTCTATGAAAAAGGGGCAAAAATATTGGGGCTGTTGAGTTAATGTTTAGCCTTTAGCGATATCTCTATATAGATAATGATAATAAATATATATATTTTTGTTGATCCTAAACATAATATAATTTAAATACAAAATTCAAAATTTAAAATAATTTAAATATGTTTTAATCTAAAACTCTTAAAATCTCTCTAATAAATAAAAGGGAAGACAATAATTATCATTATATGTTTATTTATTTTTTATTTATATTATATAAATAAGCCAAAAGAAAGGAAGCAATACAAGTACATAACAATCTAAAGAAAGCTTCTCAAAGTACAATAACCAAATTACACTTTGAAAATACAAAGAAAGACAAATATTTATTTGAACTTACTTTTCTAATCAGAGATAAATTCAGAAATTTTACTTTATCGCTCTGAATTATAATTCTTTTATTTATTAACTTTTTTTTTTGGATGTTTCTAGAGTTTATTATTGTCTGTTTGCATTTTGGGAGGATCACGCTTTGATGGAGGTTTTGATCGAACAGCAAGATCTTCTCGTACTATAATTTTCTGTATTTGAAAGAAAAAAGAAATTAATATCCTTTTATAATAAAAAAAATAGAAAAAAAATATTTTCTTGAAAAAAGTTTGAGATTTGAATTGTATGCTTCTTGTAGTGTCCAAAAAATAGTAACATCATGCTATAAATAAAATAAAAGACCCTTATTAGTTATTATAACTAAAGAAATGAAATGCAATTAAAAATTAAAATAAAAGATATATATAGTGGCGGAGTCAGAATTTTTATTAAAGAATTTAATGTATGAGAAAGTAAACATACGAATAAGTAGAAGAGGATTCAATATTGTTTATTGCATATAAGTAAAAAAATAAAATAATAAGTGATAGTTTCAGTGTATTTCTCACACTTTCAGAAGTTTTTTTTAATCATTTAAAATGTGGTTCTAGTTGGCTTTGTACCGAGGTTGTGAGGGTAGACACATTTTCAATAGTTTAGATATGAAAATAAAAAAAGAATTGTTTAAATATATTTTTATCGTAAACTCAATATAATTTTAACCGTATATAGATAGTAAGACTTTCTATCGAAGAAAGTTCGAATGAACTCAAAAAAAAATACAAACATAATATATAGAAAAATTCGAAGAAGAAATTCAGTTACCTCACATACCACCGTTGTTATTTCTTGTGCACCCTCCCCTGGATGATAATATCATGATTATAGTTACACATAAGTATTAATTTTTTTAAAAGATAATTAAAAAAAATAGTTTCATATATACCAAAGGAAATAAAAAATTGTAAGAAGAAAATACTTATAAGAAATATCAATAGATTGATACCTTCCATCTTGATGATATCTTCTGATGGAGTCTCTTTGTCATCTCCTTCCTGTAATTTTGAAGGAAAAAACTATTAATATCTTTCAATTAATAAATAATATCTTCTTTGTCCAATTTTATTGATTATGTTTAATTTCAAACCCTACCTTCACTCGTAAATTACACAAGATATATTATTGTTATGGTACATTAGTTACGTTAGACACAAATTTTATCAGTAATTAGGGTCCCTCATTTTAAAAGATTACTAGCTAGACGGTCATTAAGTTCAAAGTTGTATACTATTATGATACCGATAGATTCACTGTTAAAACGTCATTATCGGGCATTATGTTGAGATGTGTGCTAAGCGCTCCTATACTTCGCGAGAAGAAAGAAGGATGTTGCATCTGACATAATACAACAAATTGACGGGGCTCTTGATATTGCTCTCACGTCACAAAATTAATATTTTATTTTCAGCATGACTTCTTTATTATCGTGTTTTCTGATATGTTTTGCTCAAACTAAGGGTCTATTTGAAAATAATCTTGATGACTTCACAAGATAAAGATAAAGATAAAGATCATGGACACTCCACCCTGTTTAAATTCCTATAAATATATTAAATTGTTGTTTCATTATTAGCATAGCCAATTACATATCATATAAATAATGTGATTTTATGTAATAAAGAGAGAGAAAAATATAAGTAGTTACCTCATGTTCCACCTTTGGTTTTTCTTGTGCATCATCTCCTGGAGAATATATAAGGTCAATGATTTGAGTTACCCAAAAATAATATTTTATTTAAGATGATTTTCTTTTTTTTTTTTAAAAAAAAGGTTTCATACTAAATTTAGTTAAATAAAAAGAATATGAAAAATAAGAAGAAAATAAATCTTAGGCATATGAAGATATGATATATACCTTTGTTGTTGATATCTTGGGATGGAGTCTCTTTTTCAACTATTTTCTCCTTTTCATATTCTTCCTGTAATTTTGAAGAATAAAGCAAGATATAATATGTGATAAATGTAATTTGTGAATATGAAATAAATAGACATTAAAATATACAAAAATAATAAATAAAAAAGTCAAAGAAGAAATTAAAGTTACCTCCTCATATTCAACCTTTAGTTTTTCTTGTGCATCATCATCTCCTGGAGAATAATATATCAAGATTAAAGTTACCAAAAATAATATTAACTTCTTGAAAATGATTCACAATTTTTTTAAAAACAAAATCCTTTACTAAAAAAGGAAGAAAAATAAAAATAAAATTAAATATTTAGACACATATAAATAGATTATACCTTCAATCTTGATGATATATTGGGATAGAGTCTCTTTTTCAACAATTTTCTCCTTTACATATCCTCCCTGTAATATCCTTTAATAATAAATAATATTTCCTCTGTCTTATTTTATTTATTACGTTTAACTGAACATAAAATTTAAAAATAATACATGATGTACGTATGAACAAAATTGTATACAAAGTATCAAAACTATCAGGGTAAGCTTAGTTGGTTTCGAACGGATTAAAATAAATTGAATAAAACAATAAGTCATTATAATCCTATTAGTAAAAATAAAATGAGAACTATAGTTACCTCCTCATGTTCCACCTTTGGTATTTCTTGTGTATCATCTCCTAGTGGATAATATTATAATTAAAGTTAAAAAAAATACAATAATATCAACTTCTTTTAGATGATTAAAATAAGATGAAAAAAAATGAAAAAAAGAAGAAAATTAAATACTTAAAACATATGAAGAGATGGTATCTTTGTTGTTGATATCTTGGGATGGGGTCTCTTTTTCAATTATTTTTTCCTTTTCATCTCCTCCCTGTAAATTTTGATGGAAACAAAATTCAATATCCTTCAATTATAAATAATATTTCTTTATTTTAATAGTATTTGATTAAACATAAAAAAAATTTAAAAAAAAATATCCGAGTTAATTGTATACAAGTATAAAAAACATCATTTCGCATGAGTCGTAAATAAGGGTGTTAAATAAGTTGATTGAATCATGAGTAAAAAAAATTGAATCAATTAATGAGTGATTATTTAATTATAACGGTAAATAGGTTGAATCAAGAAGAGCTAATATATTGATAGCTCCTTATACCTATTGTCATTCAATTTTATTTGAACATTTGATTACGGCTTGTTATAATTGAATATATGATAAAATATTTCTATTAGATATCGATTTAAAATTTGAAAGAACTCTTACGTATAGTTTCAAATGTCAATTATACAGAAAAGCTAACCATTTTAAATATTTCACATTTTTTAACTGCACATATTAGTGTTAATGAATCGTAAAATCTCCAATATGTTTTAATTGAGCCTGATATATATAATCAAATGAGATGACATATTTTATATAGTTAATTTAACTAATTAGTAAACGTTTGAGAGCACATACAATTTTTGTAAAAAAAATGAACTGAAAATGTCTAACAGAAATACTTTATCACGTTTAAAAAGTTAAAACAAATCATAATCTAAATATTTAAATAATGAGTTGGAGTTTTCCGCGATAAAATATTGTGTTATTATTTTATTTGCTTCACAAAACGTAATTATTGTTATCCGCAAAGGAACACGTAAAATATTCTTGTTCCTTAGGCGAATTTGGGAGTCAGTATTCTAATATTTACTAACAAAGTTATTAATGTATTAAATCTAACATAAATAATATAGCGATTCAGACACATTATTAATTAGAAAATGAGACCATTTGAACAGTATAATATAAAAAAAAAGTTACAAAAATAATATATAAAAAAGTTGAAAAAAGAAAAAGGAGAAACTAAAGTTACCTTCTCATGGTGAAGTTTCACCTTTGGTTCTTCTTGCATGTCATCTCCTGGAGGATAATAACATGATTAAAAATTAATATATTATTTTCTTTAATATGATTCTTGTTAAACTCTCACTTGGTGTTTTTAATATATATTTTTAGTTACAAAATATATAAATAAATATATACTTGGGCATATAAAGAAATGATACCTTTGTTTTTGATATCATATGAAGGACTTTCCATGATTTTCTTAGTTTATTTCAACTCTTCATGAGCTGAGCTTTATATACTCATCACTAAGGGTGTTCATGGAAAATCGAGTTAAACCAAATATCAAATTTTATTATTCTTTTTGTTTTTTAATTTTTCATCCTATGTGTAAATATATATTCACATTAAAATTTAACTAATCTGAATTTATATGTAGACCCTATTTGGGAGAGTATACTTACGCGACATATTACTTAAGTTACATCTATTAATTGTGTAAAAATTAATGTACATTATTTTTGAATTATAAAGTTTGAGAATAAATTCAGACTTCCTTCGTTTATTATTGTTTGTCACGATTTTTATTTATAACGTCAAGCGATAAGAACTTTAATTAATATTTTAAAATGCATTTTTTCATCATATTATATGCAAAAAAATTGCAATCTATAGTACTTTTCATATAGTTTTTGAATATCTAATTTTTTTTGTTTAAAATATCGAGTTAATATAATCTAACTTAACTTTGAAAATTAGTCAAATTGATTTTCAAAAAATGTAACATGACAAATGAAAGTGAACGGATGGAGTAATCATTTGAATCATATTAATACTAAATCAGGCAAAATTACAATTTTGGTCGTTACGTTATTGGGAAATTGTTTTAAACTCTTACGATATATGATTAAATATATTTATGGAAAAATGATCTGATATATTTTTCAATTTTGTTATTTAGATTTGATATACTCCTTATTATAAAAGTAATTTATATTTACCTTTATTATTATAAAAATAATTCACATGTACTATATTTATTAAAAAAGTGGCTCACATATAACTTCTTATCTAACATTTGAAGTAAAAAATTAATTTTAATTTTATTTATTTATTTTTAATGTTAAATAAATTCCTTATGATTTTTTTACTTCTTTAAATTGATTATCATTATTGAGTCTTTTATTTTTATTTTATTTTTCTCTTTCATTGTTTTTTGTTACTCCTTCTCATGAGGTCTTACCCGTTTTGTTTTTTTAGTGACTTAAACTCGCAACATTTTCTAGTGTAAATATATGAGAAATAAGAAAAAAAAATATGAATAGAATTAAGAGAAATAAAAAAATAACCAAAAATTTAAACCTATTCTTTCTGGCTATATTGTAATTTATTTTTTGCATCTTTGCATAAATGAAAAAATTTACAAGAAAGTTGGTGAGAAATGAATTTGACTATCAAAATAATAAATTCAAATTAACATTAAAATCAAAGAAGCTCAAAAGAATACACGTGAGAAGGATGAGAAAAATGATATATATAAGTTATTTGTATGACACTAAAGCTATATATTCCACTTTTGTAACGAAAAATATATCAATTCAAAATAAGAAAATTACGAATATATCCTACCCTTTTCCTATTTTTGTTCCTATCGCGTAGAAATTTGTTTTGCTAGTGAAATTGTATATCAATTTTTATGGGTCCAACTTCAATGTGGAAAGTCGATGTGTATATCATAATCAAATTTTGACTATATTTTACTTTGCTCTAACTTTTATGAGTTGGAAATAATATCCTTTCCACGTTTAAAATGAGACAATCTTAATGCAATTTTTTAAGAAAAAATTTGCATAAAAATATTCTTTTTCTAGAACTAAAATATTTAGATATTCAATTGCTTTGATTTTGAATTGTCCATAAAATGCAAAGTCAATAAACAAACATCAAATTCATGGATATTTGAACCTAAATATCAATCCAGAAAAAGTAAAATATTTAAATGAAAGATGGAAAACACTTTTGAACAACCCATTGTAATAAAAAAAATTATATCTTAGAAATCAATTCATCAAGTGGATGATAAAATTTATGGATATTATGCACTTGTTATACAACTATCCTTTACAGGAAGAGCCAAATAGAGGAGGAATCAGTTTAGATATTGTTGGAGAAGAAAGAAGCTGATGAATGACACATGTCAAAGAATTATGTCCAACAAATTGATTGACGTGTCTATAGGGAAATGTTGAAGATGAAGGAAGGTGGTGATTGGAACATGTCCGAGGAACAAATCCAACAAAATTGACTGACGTGCTTACAACGTTGTTGTAGAGTTAGAGTCAACAAGGATTAAACTGTCAGTCAGCTTCGTTAGACATGTTCCTTTGACATGTTCTAATCATCAGCTTCCTTCTAAATGAAGGTTTGAGCCAGTGTTTTAAAAGGCGGAGGCGTGAGGCGAGGCGTTTTATACAGTATAGGGCGAGGCGTAAGCCCTGAGACATAGGGTGTAAGTCCGGTGGATCTATGAGGCGTAGTCTAATGTATATTCAATTTTATAGTTTTATTACTAATAGAATAAGCAAAAGTAAATATTTCAATGATTTTATTTTGAGATAAGTATTAATAATCAATAATGAAGAAAAAAAATATTATGATTACTATTTGAGAAATATCATTACACCAATAGTAAAAATATGATTTAAAGCAAAATAAGTTTTGAAAAATAAACTAAAAACGCTCGGTGTACATTTTTACACCCAGGACTTATGTTTTTATTCTCGAAGCTTAAACCTCAAACTTTAGGACTTACACTTTATGAATCTACGTCTTTTATTTACGCCTCAGAGCGTTTTTGGTACGCTCCGCCTCAAGACTCGCCATGGACTCACCCAAAAAATGTTTTTTAAACCACTGATTGAGTTATTAAAGGATTTAAGATTTTTCTTATTTTACGAGAAATACTTATAAATCGAATCATGTTAGAGTTTGACAGAAATTACTAAATAGTACAATCATTGAGGAAACAATAGATCTAAATTGGCTAAAGGATAAAAAGTTACTAATAATTAACTTAAAAACCAAAAATGTTATTAATACTTGTAATTATTTTTATTCGAGACCTAATTATATAAATATTTTTACCAAATCAATGCATAAAACTAATTTAGTTCTTAAAGCACATTTTAGGTTATTACAAACTTTATTTTTTTTTTCTCAATTTATGTAATATATGTTTGATTCTCTTTTAAATCTGTCTCATTAAGAATATTATATTTCTATAACTCAAAATAATTTAATTTTAAAATTTCTATATCAAATCATATAAATTGATACATAAAAAATACACTTTTTCACTCTCTATCAAGATAAGATGGTAAAGTAAATGAGGATTTTGACAGTTCGTAAAAAGAATTACTTTTGAGTCAGAAAACTTGTAATAATGCAAAAAAAAGAAGCAATTAATTAGGACCACACAAGTTTTTTTGGGTGAAATTAGGACCACATAACTTTTCTTTTGTACAATTATGACCACATAACTTTTTTTTTTTGGTACAATTAGGACCACATAAAAATTGCATATCTTACGTGTGATGATAACTATTTACATTATTGCACGGAATTAATTCCTTATATGCTAATTAAATTCATCAACGAGTACTTTTTCATCGATGATTCATATATCCACTATATGACATATGCGTACGCTAAAAAAGAGGAGGATTATTCAGATTTTAAAAATTAAAGAGATCACATATCTCACTATATTGAGATAAGACTTAATTTTAATCATCGGTTAACACCTTATTACGCGAAGAGTTGAACATTTAGAGCATGAAAAATTTAATTTAGGGGTTTCATAACGGATAAGATTGGTCCTACTATGATACCATGTAAAATTAGGAGTTGCGTTTAACTCACAACCAAAAAGCTAGTTCTAAGAGAGACTTGTACGTCCAAACTTCTTACTTTAACCATCGTAATTAGTAAGAAGAAGCAAAAGCTTTAGTGAACCTTCAAGCCAAAGGTACCTTCACTTTCACCTACCTTTGCTAAGAGAAGAGAGAGAGAGAAAGGAATGAAAGATGGCAGAAAGAAATCCTTCCAATCGCGCGAAATTGAACACAAAACTAATTTCGGCCAGATTTTTAATCAATTTTTTGGCCTTTGCTTAACTCCTTGTTCCGTAAATCGGTCGCTGGTAGATCTAATCCAAACAGATTTTATTGAATGAATTGACTTCGGTTTTGATTTCCTGAAACATGAGCGGATCAAAGCAATAGAACTAATAATAGAATAAAGAGAGACAAAAGCAAATATTTGAAAACTCGAGAAAGGATAAGGGAAGAAGACCTGACTCGGTCTTCTTTCCGAGCCATCAATAATTGTCGGCTTTCAATTGGTTCGATATATATATATATATAAACATAAGATTTTAACTTTATTAAAAAGAGTTTAATTTTCCTAACCCCTACACCTAGGACCCTGACAATGGTGCACACATCTTCTTGAAATCCTAGATTCGCCCCTGATTATAAGCAAACATACATCTCTGTTCCGTCCACCGCCCTAAATGACTTGATTGTATAAAAAAAAATTACATAACAATATGTATATATAAGTTAAACTCTACATTAAATTTCCCTCCCTAATAATATATTAGAGGGATCCATCCAACTAATTAGTAATAATAATAACAATTAAAAAGACCCAAATATCATTGTATAATTTTATAATTAATTAATTATATTCTTACAAAGAAAATACTCAATTCAGGTCCATCATTTGCATCTGGGCTCAACATATATAGGGTTTCAGCATCCTTTGATTTAACCACACGTTCAAAATGTGCCCTCATGTATGTCATCTCACCGTCCGGCCCTTCCACGTCAGATTTTCCGGGCAAAACTCCGGCGCCCATCGACACCGGCTTAAGAATCTCCATAACACTAAGATCTTCTTCTGTGGCTTCTCTTTTAACACCATAACCATTTTTTTTACCATTACAATACATTGTCCATAATGGTTCTTCAAGAAGATTTATCTTCTCCCTTTTATCCCTTTTCTCACATTCTAATGCAATCCTTACCTAATCAATAATAGAAGTCGTGACTCGATCAGTGAAGGAATCAGAATTTTTATTAAAATCAAATATATAAATAAGTAAACACACGAAACAATTTGAGTCATATATAACAAAAATGTAGTGTTATAAGTAGGGTTTAAGAAGGACGAGGATAAAAGAGATTATTTCTGATTAACCTTTTGACTTAAAAGATTCAACATATAGTATGTCAATATATATATAAGACATCTTTTTATCATAATTTATGTAATATGTAATACTATTACTCTTTCAAAAGTCAAACATTCTTTTTCTCTTTTAAAAATACTTCCTAAACATTTTTAATTAATTAACAATATTTTTGCTAACGTATGGTAGTACTTTACCTCTGGTTTTCAAATATATAAATTTTGTTTCAAAATTTAGAGCTAAAATATTAAGGAATATGAAAATGTTTCCAAACAAATGAAAAACACTATATATAATTACCCTAAAACATATACATTCAAATGAAAAATATTTTGATATTTGGTTTTTGAACAATTTTACATAAATTGAGACAGAGAAAACGATATTAAAAAGAAAAAAAAAAGACCTTACCATGCCTAGATTCATTTCCTTTTGCAAAACATTTGTTTGCAAAGCAAGTTCAACAACAACGGTAGGAAAATTCCTAGGGTTTTCTTGAATGGAAAGACTAACACGTCCTTTTCGATATCCAAACAACGTTCCGGTGATTCTTGAACCGGCTATTATCCGGCTGTTACTATCCGGTAAGCGACCACCGGGTAGAGAAGGGAGTCTGCATGCCGGTGTTATAATCGGGAACGATCGAAAAACATTACGAAAAACTCGAAAAACCCTAGTCCGGTTTTTTTTCTTGGTTGAGTTAACCGGTTCAAGAAGGGATGATGGCGGAGTTGTTGTTGTTGGAGCCGGTATTGAAGAAGAAGACGACGATGATACGCTCGTTCTTGGTGTTGATGATGGTTGTGGTTGTGGTGGTTCGGCCTGATCCATTGCTAGTATCCGTTTATAGGGTAACCAGCAATGGATGAGGAAAAATTACTCGAAAAAAAAAGAGGAAGAATACACAAAAAATTAAGGATGTTGAATTTGCATGCAAATGCATGCAAATGAAGATGGAGATAGAGGGAGGGTGGGGTGGGGTGGGGTGGGGGGTAGGTAGTTGATTAATTGTATTTTGGTTTCTTTGGTGTAGGTGTGTTTGGAAAATGATATTATTTTGTTTAATTTTCTTTGGTTGGAATTTGGTACCATAGATTTCGGAACCTGAATTTGTGGAACTAATTAAATAATACTATAATTACCTACTTAATTATTTAAATTTTTTATATATAAAAAAAGAGACATTTTATGATAGTCGAATCAATAAGTTTGTAACTCTTTATAAATTTATTTTTAAGTTGATCGTATGAAATCTCTTCAATACAAGATATTTATTTGTGTACATAAAAAAAATATTTGAAATCATCTTTGATTATTTAATTTATTCAAATAGTAAAGAACTACATTCTTTATTCAAGACCAAGATGCACATAATTGATGTAAGTTTTGCAGAGTGATACGGTTAAATCAATATTTGTATGAGTAGAGTGGTATCTAGTCAAGAACACTCGTATTTGAAAGGTGGAGGCTGATAATAGATGAAGATGCTCAAATGGATGTGTAGGAACATTCGGAGAGATGTGATTAGAAATAAAGTTATTCGGACATGCAAAGGAGGTGTACAAGGATGCACGGGCTAGTTAGAAGGTATGAGAGCTTAGTTGTAACATGAGTTAGGAGAGGCAGTGATAGGCCGAAAAGATTGAGAAAAGGTGATAGATAAGACTTGACACAACTTCAATATATTGAGGATATGACCCTAGATGGAAACATACGCAGATCGAGAATTAAGGTAGAAGGTCAATAGATAATCGAGTGTTTATTCTGATTTATGTGAAGGGAGGGGTTTTGTTGCATTTTTGTTCCTATAATATATCATTCCTTTAGACTTACAAAGTTTCTGCCCTACAATGATAAAATTTATAAAGTCTATGTTACGTCCTATGATTTCTTCAAATCCCGCTTGTGAAATTACTCTATAGGTTGTTATCTGACAGAAAATTTGGGAAAATAGAATTTTAATTCCTTGGATACAACTGGAATGCTTAATATATTATATCTTGGAAAGTTGAATTTGTGTGTGATATTTTTCTTGGAAAAAAATATTTATCAAAACAATAGTACACTTTTATATTTTATATGTAAAATTTATTACATAAATATCACATCCTAGGATCCGTGGCGCAATGGTAGCGCGTCTGACTCCAGATCAGAAGGTTGCGTGTTCGATTCACGTCGGGTTCAATCCCCCCGATTATATAATCGGATCCATTCTTTTTGTGTTTTTCACAATTTTCCAAATTCATTTTTTGCTACTCTCTCTGAATAAAATATGTAAATATAAAATTAAAAAAAAAAATAAAATCTGACAGATCAATACAACTATGAAGTTGCAATTATGTGAATTTTCTCTTGAAAGCTATTTAAGCCGAGAATTTAGAGTCGTTTGGTATGAAAAAATGAGATAAGTAAAGATATTTTATGAGATTATTTTATCCCATCTTCTGTACGAGATAGTGTTTTCTTCATTTTAATACAAATGGTGAATAATCTCGATAAGTCATATATCATACAATAGGTGTAACGACAACCTTTACCAGGTCCAAACGATTATCGACCACCAAATACCCTATATTCACCCCAACTCACAAGCACAAATCTTCGGCACGAGATATAATTCTAAAGAACTCCAAAGACTCAACTATAGTCAATTAAGCACTAGCAGAGTTTCCCAAAAGCGTAGAGCTTGGGAACCTCGAACCAGGTTAAGATCCGAACAACAATGAGCACTCAAGGAGAAAGGAGACTTAGATATGAGGAAGAAGATGTTCAAAATTAGCTAATACCTCCGACTCAAACACTCTTCTTGCCGTGGAGGCATATTAAAAGAAACAGTGCATAAGAATTAATCTATTCAGATATTTTTTGTTTGATTTTATCTTGGGTCAAAGATCTACCGAAAATAATTTGAACTTGTTATAAATAGTAGGTGAAATGGAAAAGGGACACACTCGCGTACTTTTGCACCAAACTACTTAATTTCTCATAGTTAAATTATAAATTTGAGATTAGAATTTTGATTAAATGATAAAGAGTGCATGTAAGAACTTATGTTATATAGTTATTGTATTGGTATAAACATCAAGTGCGGATAAGTTTTTTCCCTTGTTGAACTAGACACGCGCCGTGGTCCGTAAATAACAGGGAAAAACACAACCTTGGACCATTAGTGTTGATATAGGATGGATTATCAAAACCTATTCAAACAGTTTCAAAGTTCATGCAAAACAATGTCAAAATTATTCATTTTCCATATGACCTAACTGAACTACATTATGGATCAGAGTTCAGACTACCAAATCCATGCAAAAGTCTGATGTATATGAACAAAATAACAGACAGCCTAGCACATGGAATTATGCAACTTAAGACAGATTTGATTTTCTTGGATCTATGTCTTTTCCCTGGATTTGAAGAAACTGAAGACTGTTCTGGAATACCGGGTGAGGGTGAAAAGCATTTGTAAAACTTGACGACCTTTAACTATCCCCTCCCTTAGGTCCCTCGCCTTTTTTGCTAAAGCTGGTCCGGCTGTCCTGGTCTCCATTGGGACTAGAAGACCCTGCACGGTTGCTAATGAAGTAAAGATGAAGCCAAATTCATCACTTGAACCATTTCAATTATCAAAAAATGAGAAATGACAGGTAAAGCTCGAATAACCTGATTGAGGCGTGCTTGAAAACTGTCGTAATCTTTCCTCTGCTAAACGGACAGCTCGAGTTGAGCTTCTAACACCTTGTGTTAATCCTTGGCTGGGAAGATAACGACTACAACATTAGCATCATGTCCAAGAATAATTCCATGACATAGAACTGAATAAGTTCATATGTTTTGTACTAACCCAATGTCACTGAGCTCCATAGTTAGGTCGCTGATCTCCATACCAGAGAGTCGAACTGCAGCCATAGTGTCAGGAAGCTCCTCTCTAGTAACATCCATTAGCTTCTCTAGTGACTCTGCAGCTCGCCTAAAAGCCTAGAGTCAAAATTGATCATTAAGTTATTGAGATATAGAAACGTGCACCGCATAGGAATAAGATTCTTTGCGAATAAAATCACACTTTCTTCTGCTTCAGGAGTCGAGTAAACATTTCTTTGTCCTAGAAAGGCAAGAAATTCACAACAACCTTTATCTGTTTCCAGAGTTCTACTGCATCTACTTTTATGCAAGCGCAGAAATAAGTATTGGACAAAATATTATGAAGAAGAAGAAGAATTTATTGACACATACCAGAAGAGTTGGAATTGCAGAAAAGAACAGCCAGGTTGCAGAAATTGCAGTCTGTCAAGGAATACAAAACTCAGATATCAGATAATGGTATGGTGAATGAAAATCTAAGCAAAATTTTATTGTTATTAGTCAAAAGTAGGCATGGGGATGGGGAAATCATTTCTTACTGCTTGCTTTCAACAATAGTAAAACAACTATCGGGTTTAATCTAAGTTAACAGTAACTTGATCATTACACTCATACCTTATATGTTTCATCTCATCAACAATAGAACCAAATGCTTCTTTAGAGACACTTGAGCACATCCTGTCTCAGAGTGTACTCATTTTACTTATTTAAATCATTTGTTTTTATATACAAATTCTATTTCATAAACACGTAAAAATAAAACTTCATTTGTTTTCATTTACATTACTCTTTTAATACTTTCTTTTTAGTAAGGTAAAGTTGTACTCTCCAGCAATAAGGGTGTGCTGGCAACCTTCAAAAATTATAAGAGCAGGTAATCTTAATACAGAGAGTCTAGGATACCCACTCACTCTTCTACTTCTTCTATACCCTCTTCTTTACACCAAAAAAACATTGTGTTAATGCAGTTTCCTTTAACTTTCTGCATTGGATTAGTAATATTGTCAAAACATCTGTTGTTTCCTTCCATCTACATGGACCATCATATACAGGAAGAGATGATACTTTGCCATTTTTTCTGGGACCTACTTCCCCGTTCCTCATCTAATAACATAAAAAATATGCAGTATGCTCGGACATCACCCAGGATCCTTGAATAAGTCTGCGAAACATGTGTCATATTTGGACAGTGACTGCAATAGAGAAAGAGACGGCGGCTGTTTGTTTCTTTCTTTTCATTGTAGAAAAAGCATCTAGAAACAATATGGAATCTCCTCCTTTTCAGCTTCTCCTGAGTTAAACATGCTCTTCTACAGACCAACCATGGGAAGCGCTTCACCTTGGCTGGAGCCTGGAATATTACATCTCCAACCTTGTTTCCAAGGACCAGAAATGCCCCCAGGTTATGCCAGAAGTCTCTTTTGTAGAGTCTTCCTACAGTAAATCATCCATCCCTTTCATGTCTCCATTAACAGATCGCACTAAACCCCCTAAGCCCTCACTGAACCCACGTATCCCGTACACCACCTCTCTCCCCAACCTTGCAACTGCCTACCTAACCCCCCCCCCCTCCCCCTAATCACAACACCTGCAACCCTCATCCAAGCATTTTACAAGAACTCAGTCAATATTAGCATTTCACTAGTTCAAGTAAGGTACAATGTAATAAAACTACCCTATCTTTCTTGGCTCAAAAAATTAGGTATATTCACAATTAAGCCATTAATTGTGGCATCACTAACAACATTCGGAACCAAATCTGCAATTACAGGCTTACAAGAGACCCAACTCATGTATTATCACTACTTATAAGACCATCATAGACCTATTAATCACAAAATAAAAATAAGTAAAAAACACACTGTCTGAATCTTCCTGCGTGTAGCGTTCATTTTTAGTAAGTTAAAATTGTGATGGGAATCAGATTCATCCTCTTTTTCTTTTAGAACACCGCCTTCTATCTCATTAGACCTCCATAGAAGGAAGAAAAATGAAAATGTTTTCACCAATGATGAGCTATCATTATGTAAATTACAGGTAGGTACAAATTTAGGATCATATGATGTATTTCAAATACTGTAAATGCCAATTTAACATCAAACAGATACTGCACAACATATTAATTATAATGCAAAAGATTAGGAATCAACTCCCCAAGCTACTCATTCATAATAAAGCGACCAACTAGCTGCTCAGCTAGTAGCTTTAAAAATCAAAGTACAAACTGCATAACCAAACCATCACAGACAAGCCAGTCACATTTCCATCGCTACTGCAAGAACAACATAAATTAAATTTATGAAAACTCGAGCAAGGCATTTGTTTAGTAGAACCAAAATGTTAAATCAGTTCCAAAATTCATACTCTTTTTCTTAGTGAGTCACTTCTCCACGAATGGAAGAAAGATAGAAAGGTGCAAAGCAATAGTACTTTCCAGCAAACACCCATACAGCAAACAAAAACAACACCTATACCCAAAATAGTTGGGATTGTCTATATGGACCTTCCATATTCATTCTACACTATTTTTGACCCATTTTATCCAAAAATTCAATAATTTGTCTATTAAAGGCAAATTAGGAATTCTCCAGTACTAGATGTCATCATAATTGACTAGTGAAAACCAGCCATACAGCTTAGTAATCCTATTCCTCTCTGGAATAGGGGCTGATAGAGTGACAGTGTGAATCTTACATCAGATGCAAAACTCACATAGGCACGGTTTATCATGAACACAAAAGGGAAACAAAAACCAAGTATAAAACCTATGAAATCCTCGACTCTTTCCCCTACAACTTGTTCTGGTCGAGTTATCCATAAGACAATAGAGAACTAGATTGCGAAGGAATTTACAGAAAGCTTCGCCAATGAACAGCTTTTGAAATCTTAACTCTCATATAGTTATCCCCACACATACACAGAGATAAATATGAATGTGCACACACAAGTCAACATTCAGCTTATTTACATCTTTTTCATATCCAAAAATCACAATTTCCACAAGTCAACATATCAAACTCCTTTTCTTTTTCCTGGGTAAATTACTCTTAATAACTTGTAATATGAAGCTGTTGGCTATATATTTCAAACACTGCCTTTATAAGATATCAAATTTTCAAATATACAAATATCCATAACCCATATTATGAGGGTGTTTGGAGCAAATGACTCTACTTTTCTTTCCTTTTGCTCATTATTGCTTACCAAGAAAAAGCATTCCTTCATATCTTGTAAGTTGAAATTGTAATCTCAATCAGATTTATCCACAGTTTTTGTAGATCACCGCTTTTATCTTATTGTGCTTTCACGGAAGGAAAATGAAAAAAAGGTTGCACTTATGATGAGTTATCATTATGCAGATTACAGGAAGCGGCGTAGGTAGAAAACTTACGTTCATATGATCGATTTCAAACACGCTAAATGCCATTGTAACATCATACAGATGTTGCATAACATATCAATTCTAATGCAAGAGATCAGGAATTAACTTCCCAAGCTACTCATTCATAATAAAGCTAGTAGCTGTCATACCATCACAGATGATTCCAGTCACATTTCCGTCACTCTACAAGAACTACATAAATTAAATTTCTCAAAACTTGAGTAAGGCATTTGCTTAGTTGAACTAGAATTTAACAAAAATCAGTTTCAGAACTCATACTCCTTTTCTTATCGCATCAGTCCTCACTAACAGAAGAAAGAATGGTGAGAAAGCAAAAGTCTATCCAGCGAGCTACCTCTACAGCATACAAAACGCACGAACAACAACGCATCAATCCCAAAATAGTTGGGATTGCATATATTTCTTTTGATAAAGAAAAAAAAATGCCTTTTCACCTATCCATTCAACCCTCTTTTGACCTATTTCATTCCAAAACTTCTCTCTTAAAAGGCAACTGTGAATTCTCTAAAACTAGATTTCATTAATTTGGCTAGTATACTAACCATAGCAATCCTACTCCTATTTAGGATAGGAGCCGACAGTGTGAATCTCGATTCGACAATACAAATCTTACATCGGCTGCAAAACTCACATAAGTTCAGTTTATCACAAACACGAAAGGAAAGCAAAAGCCAGTACAAGACCATTCAAATCCTTTCAGTAGCTTCCCTCCAACTAATCTAGTCAAGTTATCCATAAGCAGCAAACTAAATTGCCATGGAATATACTGAAAAAGCTTCGCAAATGAACAATTCATGAAATATTAACTCTAATAGACAAGGATAAATATGCAAAGTGTACAAACTAAATGTAACTCTTATGAAGCAGTTGGCTATAGATTAATCTCTCAAATGCACAATAGCAAAAATCTTCCTAAATGAGAACATCAGCAAAAATGCGCTTGTATCTAAGAGAGTGAAAAAAAAAAGAGTATGTACCGCGCAAGCAATGAAATTGAGGATATGAATATGGCGATGAGTGAGGGTCCACTGGGAGAGTTGAGGCGCCGACGAAGATCCGACAGTGGAATTCAAATTATAGATAACCAACGGCTCAGATGACGACGAAGCGGTTTCCGATTGAACCGAAAGAGATGCCAATTGACGTTGCCGCAATCCGATACTAAACCTCCGGCCGGAAACCACGTTCCCGGCGGTTAGTTGATCGAATTTGTTGTCGAACAACGGCGACGATGGCTGCAACTTCAGTATACTCAACATTTGTCAATTGGCTCGTCTGGTCTCGAATTTTTTATATAAAAATAAGATGCAATTCAAAAATAGTTTAATTATACTTCATATTTATAATTTGTTAATTATAATTAGTAGCTTGTTAAAGGGAAGAAAGTAGCGAGCGAGATTGAGAGAGGGAGGAGAGAGTCAAACAGAAAGAACAGAGACTGAGAGAGAAATGAATTGTATATATATTGGTTAGATAATTATATATTATATCCATATATTTGTATATTTGATGAGCGATACCGGAAGAGAGAAGAGAGACGAGCAAAACTAAAAGAGGGACGAAAAAAGCGAGCGAGAAAAGGACAATAATTTATATAAATCTTTAAAATTGAATTATCTTTTTACATTCAAAATTCTTTTCCTACCTAGTTTTTCTAGAATGCAAACTAAAACAAAATCTACAACTGATAGTTCTAACTTTTTATTTTCAATTTGAGTATTCAAAATCTACCAATAATAGTTTGAACAAACGCAATACTTTTCTTCTCTTCTTGTTGAGTTGCTTCACATACATTCATTTCTCTTTTTGCAACTCTTATGGCAAGTGTAACATATGTGATTTCTAAAATAACCAAAAAATCATTATTGAGATAATTAATATTAATCTAAAATTAATGGTCTTGTGAAAATGGCTTAGTAGAAAGTGTTTTACTAAATCAATTTTACAATACCGCTAAATTTGAATTAATGTTAATTAATCATCTTAATGATGGTTGCTTTGACTAATTTCAATAACCACTTATGTGGCACTAACCATAAGAGAAATAAGAAAAAAAATGAAGCAAATGGAAGTAATTCAAATAAAAAAGAGGGGAAAAAAAAGTACAAACATATGCAATTATGCACTGTATTTTGTTCATGCAAAACACAATCTTAGGTACTCAATGTGTTTCAATTTAGTTGTTTTAATTTAACTGGATCTAAAGTTTTAAAAAATAATTTTTAAAAAGAAATTTTATGGTCTTAAACGAGATATGATATAGTGTATCATTTTTGTTTATGTGATGTTCCAATTGCTATGACATTATTATTAATAGTTGCTCTATTGAATTCTAAATCCCGAATATTATTATATTAAAATTTTATCGAACTGAATTTGATTTATCTAACGGAATAAAACTTTAGTATTTGATCATATTTATTTTCAATTGTGGATTATCGAATTAACTAATACAAACTTTGAAAATATCAAATTGAAATGACCAGTCATATTAGCTTGTTGAGTAAAATATGTTGGTTTAAAAATTTGAGAATTCTGCACAAACAATCAAATCTTCCTTTGGTTATAATTCACTGGTTCATATAGAATTCATGTCTTAAGTATATCAAAAAAATATTTTTATACGCTTTTAGTAACACTATGTTTGAATCATTGTTATTCATTGTATTATATTGTATCGTTACTATACCTATAATGTTTGTTTTGATTGTTACTTAAAATGCATTGTATTGTATTATTAAATTTCGTTGTTACGTAACAATGAAAACCCCTATTTTATGGAACAACTAATTTGTATGTTCCTATTGTTACTTAATTTCTTTTTCCAATTATATATTTATATAATATTTCAAAATACTGCTTTACCCTTTACCTTAATTATTTAAATTTAGTCAAACCACCTACCCTAGAATAATTAAGGATATTTAAGTAAATTTATAAATTACAATACAGTACGATACAATCAAATCAAACAATTAAAATATTATTAAACAACAACAAATAATGCAATCTAGCCAAACATTGTATATATCATACAATACAGTATAATAGAGTACAATACATTATGAAACAATTGGTAACAATGATCCAAACAAAGTGTTACACTTAACGGTTTTAGCTCCTTCTCTGGTCTTGCCTCTTTTCTCTTTTCTCTTCTTTTAGAAGTTCTGATCGGAACTTCTTTCGCTTTGAACGACTCAAGAGTTCTTATGCTTTTCCACGCCCGTTTGAGATCCCGAAAAAATGGAGAAATTCTTTTTTCTTAGGAACACATACAAGATTTATCAAGCGCGCTAGCTAGAAAAAGAAAGTGCTGAAAGGCACCGACTACCTTCTTACTGACAACACAACTAGGTGCTGACACTCAATTGGTATCGCTGACGCATCACTCGACTCGTCGGCTCACTTCGGTTGCAAAGACTTTCTCCTTAGGCGCATGTCTCAGCAACACAAAACGAGGGTTTCACTTGTTATAGGACCTGACCAAACATCACACGACCCGAGCTTGCGACAGCCATGCAACACTTGTATGAAAGCAAGTATCATCCCGTTAAAAAATGTTTCATATGTCAAGGACTGATAAGATTTTGCGCGTTGTATTGAATTAAACCACATGATCTATCGCTTGTGCAGGCCCCCATCGATTTCTTTGAGTTTCGTTCTTGCGACTGTACTCCCCAGTCGGAGTGTTTCATGCTAATATTTATTTTGAGTGTGTTAAACTAGTTTATCAATGTGTAACAATTTTACAATCTTCCGTATGTTTTTGCTGTTTTGCCCATTTTATGATAAGATTCTTCGAAGTTATTATAAACAAATATTGATTTATATCGTCGAGAAGTTAATCATTCTTAAAATGAATTGTATATTTAAGGTTAGATAAAATAGAAGTTACCATTAAAAATACAAGCTAACATCCTATGATTTAATTAATTTGTAGATGGTTAACAATTATTATAATTAATTATAGGCTATGCTAGGAATTTGATATTGATTGTTGAGTAATCTACTTAAGACATGCTTAAAAGCTACTAGCTTTATAATTTCTTATTTTATTGTATAAAATAATGGACTAGAAGTTTGAATAGTTTGGTCAAAAATATGTCATTAAGTGAAAACTTTGAGATATAAACTTTGTTATTTTGTTTATTCACAAAAAGAAAAAAAAAAAACTTATAAGGATGACAAGAACTGTGTGGGCTATATCTCAAAAAAAAAAATTCACCTAAAATTTAATGACTTTCAATTCAAAATTTATATTAATTTAACTAATTGATATGAGAGAAATATTATATAACAAACTTACCTAAATTCTTTTGTTTTGCATGTTCAGGAAATACTCAAATACTTTGAATTCAACTATTATATCAATATAATGAGTATTTATTTCATAATGAGTATTTATTTTCATTTTGATGAATATTGAGTCTACCTCAACGTTAATTGCTATTAAATATAACTCATTCTTTTTTTAGGTTCAAACGTTGATGAGCACATTTAATTATTCGTGTGGCTGAAAGCTTTTATAGTCTATAATTATGTCTTTTCATTGACGCCAAAGCATGTAAATTAGGGTTGTTCAAAATCGAATCAAAATCAATAACCTGAACCGAAAAAAAAGTTTTTGATTTATCAGTACTTTATTATTGGATTAGCGATTTTGATAACGGTTTTTTTTTATTGGGTTATTGGTTCTTAACGATTTGAGGTTTTTTCTTAACGGGTTAACAATAACTCTATAGTAAATTATTCTATTTTTACCATTTTGTATATAAAATCTTTGACTTGTTGTTTAGTTTCATACGTTGTCTCAAACACTTGGTTATTAATTCTACATTGTAGAAATATTTGTTTTTAAGCAAGATGTAACTTGTGAACTCATGTGCATAGTTAATTTGGTTTATCACCTTGTTTCTAAGTGATTTTCAAAGTTTTTTTTTTGTCAAATCTTAACGGCTAAACCGATAATGATCAATAATCGATAAGCCAATATCTTAATGGTTCGATAACATATTAACATCTCTACAAACCGATAACCAATAAGCCAAACCGATAAACTTCCAAACCGATCAATAAGACTGGTCAACGGACCGGAACCGGGTCACCGGACCGGAATGAACCGGTACCGGACCGGACCGGAATCCGTTGACCGGAATTTTGACCGGTACCGGGATGAACCGGACCGGAATTACCGGGATGGTTCATCGGTTCCGTCCCGTTCCACTATATACCGGGACGGAACCGGAATGAACCGGGATGAACCGGTACCGGTACACCGGTACGAAACTACGGTTCCGTCCCGTTCCGTGTACCAGTTTAGACTATCCCGGCCCGTCCCGTAGGCAACCGAAACGGGACGAACCGGAACGAACCGGAACGGTACCGAAACGGTACCGGTACGTCCCGTTCCGTTGCCCAGTCTTACCGATCAACATCTTATCCAAATTTTGAATTAAAAGAAAAATTAGAGACATAATAGAAATTTTTAATATATATATATATAATAGTATAGTGGTTCTGTAGCTCAGTTGGTTAGAGCGTTGGTCTTATGAGCCGAAGGTCGCGGGTTCGAGCCCCGCCAGGACCAATAATGTAAAATTACCTCAATTATATATATATTATGTTTTTTTCTTTTAAAACGCGAGGATCGTGTTCAACTGACCATCCTTCGCGAATCGTAGCTCCGCCCTTGTGTCTACCTAGTTACACATATGGTAGCTCTAGTTGTATATGTTTTAATGAGCTCCTAAACATTCAATAAAATAAAAATCACACTTAAACCAAATGATACTGATCAATGATCATACATGTCTTACCTCTGTTAGGGTCCTTGTGCAACGAAGACGACTTCTTGTTAGACGTTGAGTTCAACGTCTAAAAGCCAGCAGGAAATCCGCCCTTCCTCGGATCACTTACAGCTACAAGCTCCCCTAACTTGGATGACTTGAATTCTTGAACAACAAATTGACAGATTGTCCCTCCAGCAATACTTTTTAGGACATGTCCCTTCTTTTGAAGGCCAGCCCTTATTTTCGCTGGAGCCTCTACGTGGTCACCTGTCACGACTGTCCAATTCTCGTATTGTAACTCATTCGGAATCAACTGCAAAATGCAATAACATGAAGGCTCAATAAGGCTAAATGATAATGACAATTGGCTTTTAGGGCTTGTTTGGATGTGGTTGTTACTTGTTACCTAAAGTATTGTATCGTCGTTACTTTGAATATAATGTTTGTTTGAATGTTACTTAAAGTCATTAGTTATGCAATATGATACATTATGAAACGATATGTCACAGAATGATTCGGGAAAAAACGTCAGTTGTGTAGTAAGTACCTGATGGTAATATCTTGGAGCCATTACAGAAGAGAAGGGATCCATTCCCCTTGCAAAATGATTCAGAAAAACCTCAGTTGTACCAGCAATGATCATTGCTCCTCCACTTGCACCAACAACAGCTCTCAATTGTCCGCCCTGTTTATAGTACAAATAACGTTACCTCGGTTCCTAAATATTAGTCGTCTGGGGCGGAGCCAAGTAGTGCCAAGGGGGCTCATGTTGAACCCCATTCGGCTTTTTGTGTGTTTACTTTTCATATTTTGAACCCTTTTAGTGAAAATTCTGACTCTGACACTGTTAGTCACTTTGGAACCTCTGTACCTATTCCAGGGATGGAAGGGCGGAGGCCTTTGGTGTAGGCGGATTTGGTCAGGGAGATGTAGAAATAGTATTTCAAGATCCATTACGAGTCCAAAGACTTATGTTCTATCTAGGGATCTGTTAAATTCATCGAAAGACGTGTAATATGGACTGAGTGTAGTATCATTTTGTCATGCTCATTACACTTGGAAAGATTGTAAATCTTACCTTGAGAACAATAGTAGGTGTCATTGATGACAATGGTCTTTTGCCTGGATGGATAAAATTTGCTGGTGCTGGTGGTGGAACATTCTCGGAACGTTTTGCAGGAACGGAGAAGTCATCCATTTCATTGTTAAGAACTATCCCAGTACTCGGTGAGAGATACTTAGCACCAAAGTAAGAATTTACAGTGCTTGTCATCGATACAGCATTTCGTTCACTGTCCACAACGGACATGTGGCTAGTACCATGATCATTAATCTGATTCCACCTATTGTCAAAATCGTTACATTTGAACAATGATTTAAGTGACAGACAAATCACGATGAGTAACTAGAGTGATCGAGATAGGTTAAACGAAAGGAACTAGTTGAAAGTTGCTTACTTGCCACCATAGTGATTGGGACTGAAAGTCATGTTGTCATTTATGGTCTTCTTCAACTGTTTTGCAAATTGTGTTGACAGCATATCATTTACGACATTTTTCACGTTAACAAAATCTGGATCACCAAGGTTCATCCTCACTGCAAATGCATGTTTCAACGCTTCAATTGTTCGATGAATCATAAGGGAACTCGGACCTTCCATTGGAAATCCATATTGTGCAAGAATGTTCAGTATCTAAGGACAACAAGTATAAGCCATTTCTCCGTAAGAGGTAGACATAGTTAACGACTAAAGGAAAAAGTCCGAGAGCATACTTTTGTTTACTTAATTAATCATATACTTACTAGCACCATTGCAGCGCCTCCTGATGAAGGAGTTGGCATACCAATTATCTGAAATCCCATCACGTCTGCAACGATAGGTTCTCTTATACGAACTTGATACTGCTGCAAGTCTTCCATTGTTAATATGCCACCGGATTTTCTTATATCCTTGATCAATTTGACCCCAATCGATCCATTGTAAAATGGTCTAATTCCAAACGCGGAAAGTACTCTTAGTGTTCTCCCTAGCTGTTTGTTATAACATATATCTCCTATCCGCAAAAGGCTGCCATTTGACGTGAACAAGTCATGAAGTCCCTTATCAGCCATTATATCCGATTCACTTCTGAGCATTTGCATATGAAGATACGGAGAAATCTTGAACCCGTTATGAGCTAAATGTGCAGCTGGCCTCACAAGCCTTCTCCATGGAAGCTTTCCATATTGTTTCCACGCGTTGTAAAGGCCAGCAATTTCTCCTGGAACTGCTATTGAAAGAACTCCGCTAGCTTTTAGAGCAGCGTTTTGCGCATACATATTCTGGACAACAAAGATACGAAACTTACTAACACGATTATGATCATTCCTATTTGATATCATCAAATGTCTCGATTATCATGAATGTATAGACGAAAAAATTGCAAGAGATTCAAATACCTTAAAGGCTTTGTTGGGAGCATTTTCTCTCATATCAAAGGCTTGTGCTTTTCCATCTGCTGATCTTATTAGCATGAATGCACCTCCACCAATGCCACTAGACGCGGGACTAACAACTCCCAAGCAAAATGCTGCAGCAACCGCTGCATCCACAGCGTGGCCTCCTTCTCTTAGAACATCTCTTCCTATCCTCGAGCATCGTCCATCATCAGTGGCAACAACACCACGATTTCCCTTTATCACCTCGCGTCTATCATAGAGTAAACTCGTACTTGTTCTAGATATCGCCAACAAACATGCCAACAGAAACAGAAATCTAAAGCAAGGCCACTTTGACATCAACAGAGCTGTAAAATGTAACAAATGAAGTCCTCAGCTTTCACAACAAATAATCAGACGCGGAGCCAGAATTTTGAGTTTGAGGGCTCTGATTTCTAGAAAAGACAACTTACTAGTCTGGATAAATTATTTATACATATTAAGTGAATTTCTTAACGGGAATAAAGAATGATTTATTAGAACGTGTAATTAAAACTCTAACTTCGCCCCTACCAACAATCTAGAAAGAGGAAAACCCAACAAATTGAGTTCATTCTTTGCCTGATTTCTACAACAAATTGAACATTTTTATTTTATAATATAAAGTAGACTACATCTATTACACTATTGTGCTTCAGCCCTTCTCCAAACCCTATATAAACAGGAGATACTTCGTGCATCAAACTATCCTTTATACATTAATGTGTCATATTTTTTTTATACATTAATGTGTCATTTGGTACGCAGAATAAGATAGGATATATCCCAATTAAGGTTCAACTTGAGAAAAAAAGATTATATTATTTTGTTAACGATAAAAATACTTAATTCTGGATACTTCACCTTATCCTATCAAATTTAAGATTATTTTATCCTGAGATAATTTACTCTGCAAACAATATGATGGAATTTCAAGTACACATAGACTATTGTGAAAGCCATAACAATGAAAAGATCAAAAAAAATTCTTTCATTTCTTGGTAATTCTTTGATCATAAAGAAAATAAGGTCCTGATAAACCATATTCTTAAAAATTATATGGATAAGAAAAATAAATGAAACAAAAAAAAATAATTTTACGTTACTTACAAGTGATGTTCATCCTTTTATTAGAGCTTGAAATATTCTTGAAGGCTAAAATGAGTGCTGCTCTAATGGTAGAAGTTGAATTTAGACCAATTCAGTGTAAAATAAATTTTATATTATTATTAGAATTTAGATACTTACTTATACCTACCAATTTAATAAATAAGACTAATTGAATTGATGTGCCCATTTCTTAAGGAAATAAATTAAATGTTTTTTGTATGTAACATGTTATTAGTATTTTGTTTTATTTTTCTAAAACACTCGATCAATCACTGCTCTAATATTGACAAAACTATATATTTTCCAAATTAATAGTCTAATACAAATTATTACTCTCATAAAGTAGTCGTTTTAAAAGCTTTTCTAATCAAAATTACTTACTAGAATCAGTCAAATATTCTGCGGATATAGATTTTTTGATTTCTTGAGCTAAATTTTTAGATTAAATTAAATTTAAAATTCATTCCTATTATGATATAACATAATCGTAATTCATATGTCTACCTTATTTAGGTTTATCTTATCTTATTAACATGTGAGACGTCTAAATCAAGACATGTTATGAACATTGTCATGTATTTTAATGGGAAAAAAGTCTTGAATTATATTTGAATTTCAACCGAAATTATTGTTACGATATTAAATTTTATCGATGATCTTTTACCTCTCCACTAGTTAATAGTATATCTTAAAAATATATACATGTCCATGTGAACATTATAAATATTGCATTATTTTAAATAATGAATATGTTCATTTAGACACATATATATATTTAAAATACACTTGTGCATGAGATAAAAAATCTTCTATAAAATTTAATATCGTAACAATAATTTCAATCAAAATCAAAATACTTTTCAAACCTTTTTATCTCTTGATTTTGGTTGAGTTAAACATAAAATTTATTTCGTTAATCGAAAAAAGTTTTTATATTAAAAAAAAAAAAAAAAAACTTTGCATCGACAACTAAAGTAGCAAAAAGATGTTAAAGTGGAAGAAAGAGAATTTAGTACTCTATAGTAATCAATGAGCTTTACTTTTTTCTGGCCATTATTCTAACACTTTTTTTGGAACTTTCTTTCACGCGTGGCTTTTAATAAATTTCAAATGTCACATATTTTTTTCGTCTATTTTTATTTGTATAATTTTAAAAATTAAAAATTGTTCTTATTTAACTTTTTTTTTGGTATTTTTATTATACATTAAGTTATTTTGCGGCTTTTTAGAATCATCCATATATTTTATTTAGATTTCTTATCTTAGGTTTGTTTCAATTGAAATTAAAAAATTACCTGTTAAATTTTTTTGACAATAAACAAAAATTAGAGATGTCATGTAATATGCTCGCCACTTACGTGTGATAATATCTAATGAAAATTTGACACATGACATTCAATTAGTAAAAATAAATTAGAAAATACTTAAAAGCTATGTTTTCAGAAAAAAGAAAAAAAAGGCTTTTCATTTTCTTCTTTGCATATGCCCAGAACAACGCACCCACCCCGACGTCCATTCTTCCCCATTTTTTTCTGTCAGAATAATCACAATCGTCATCGATCAAAATTACGTGCATTCCGATAATTATCCTCACTTCACCTTATGAATCTTTAATGATTTCAAAGAAAATAATTTCATATTCGTAATAGTTTTGTCGGAAATATGAAAATTAGCTGAAATTATTTGTAACTCAATTTGATTTTTGTTTTTGATGAAATTCTCTTCCACAACTTAAATGAAATTTTTTATCAACAAACTCTTTTTAATTTATTGTGTTTTGACTGGTTATATATTCAATTGATGTTTTTTCCGATGACGATAACAACAACGATAACATTTATGATGATGGAATTGATGGTAGTAAGAAAGAATGAGGGATTATTTGAGAAAGGGGTGTGTCGATGGTGAAAAAGGAATTGTGGACAAGGGTTCTAGGTATTACACTTATAATTTCATGTCATCAAAAAGTATTAAATAGGTATATGTATTAAAAGGTAAAGGTGCTCAATAGGTACAATCCCTAATTAAAATGTCTAAGTAAATTATATAAATAATTTTTTAAGGAACCGTAGATAACTTAAATCTTTTATTATTAGTTGTAATTACTTTCTCTGTTTACCTTTTAATTGTTTATTATTTCAAAAAATATATTTAATTTTTAGTTATCATTTTTAATATATTAGCACCGTGTGTCACTGAATATGTGGGCTGCCTGTTATTAGAGAAATTAAAAAAAATGAAAGTTCAATTTAAAATTGTACAAATTTAAATCTTATTATTATTTAAATTAGTTTAGTAAAATATAACAAAATATGAAATGATGGATAACAAGTTACGATCATTCAAACAAAGGGGCGAATTAAGTCAATCAAATCGAGTTAAAATAAGTTCACATATATAACTACACCCTTTTAAAGTTTATTTTGATTAAAGATGAACAAAGTCCATATTCCTTTTTTTAAAAAAAATTATTAAGAAGGGATCGTAAGCCAATTTAATGTCCTTTTTTGGGATATATATAACAGATACTCAAATTTGATAATTATCAAATATAAATATTTTAATTTTGAGCATATATATTTAAACATTTTAAATATATCAGTTGGACATTTTAACTTTTAATTCACTTCTAACGTATCAATTGAACATGCTAACTTACAAAATGATTATCCAAACATCTCTAAAATTAATATACCAAATCAGCATTTACATGTGGCCGAAGTACTAACTCTGTTTCACAAGATAAAGCTCGCTTACGAAATAATTTTATATTCTAAGAATTCAGTTAGATGGATTTTTAAAAAGTAGCTTTAATTAAGTTAATCTGAAATGAATTTTAAGTTAAAAAAAAAAGATAGGAATAAACTTACTTTTGATTTTATTTTATTTTTGATTTTTTTAAAATCATTTTATCTTTTCAAACACATCTTAATTTATCTTGAATAATTTTTAACTTTTTTTAAATTATTTTGTTATATTTATCAAACACTTTTAAAAGTAATACCAAATTAAAATAAACTTAACTATACATAAGTTAATGGAATAACAAATCAAATAGCAAAAAATGTGAACTCGATATTTTAAAAAGCTTAATATTGTACTACTACAATCCCCCACTTTTGCTACATCTCTTTTTGAAAGGGATAGAATTAACAATGTGCTGCATAAGTTAGTCTCTTGATATACTTTTATCATTTCGATAATTGAGTTTGATATAATTATATTATTTATGTTGTTTGGTAGGATAGAACAATTACTTGATCAGCATGTAATTAGTGTGATTGGCAAGGAGTAATTACACTCTCTAATTTACAGGTATAGGCTGTGAATTACCAGTTGATTATCTTTTAATTTTTTTTAATTATATTTTTAATTTTTGGTTTTGAATTTTTTTTACTTATATTATTTTGAGTTCTATTTATATTTTTATTATTCTAAAAATTCTAGAAGATTATTTTATATTTTATATCATTATATATTATTTTCTTCTCGTTCTCAACATTATTTCACGTGTTTTTTATGTAATTTTTTTCTTATTATGTATTTCTTTATGTCATGCTTATTTTCTCATTAGTATAATTTTATCAGTATTTTAATTTTAAATTAATATAACATTTCTTGTTAAGTATAATTATAGACTTATGTTTCTTTCTTTTAAAAAGAAATCATATTTATGTATGCTATATTGAAATTTGCTATAAGAGTATTATGTTAAATTTTTGTTTTGAATTTATAAGTTAGGTTATATTTTCAGTTTCATTTGTTTTAGTAATATTGAATTCTAATTGCAAGTCATTTTTAATTAGACTTGATAGATTATCTTTTTATCGAATATTTAATAATTTATGACATATTGTTTCTATATAAATCTTTTTATTAAACATGCATTTCACCATGTTCGTAGAAACTTTATACTTTTATTTTTTATGATCAATGCAATGAAAAATATTGTAAATTAAAAAAATTTAGAGTAATCATTTTTCATAATATTAGTTAAGAACATATCTTTATTAAGTAACATATTTAAAAAAAATAATATATCTATTAAATATTTCATTTAATATAATTTATAAAGTTTCTTATTTGTAAAGTAAAATTTTTATATAATTATTTTTATTTTTAAATTTAATATGATTTTATGATTACAATTGTGCATCCAAACATCACATGTGTCATTGTGTCATGACAATCATACATATCAACGTAATTACTAGACTGTATATTACAAGGTTGATAATTATTAGCCTAATAATTACACCAATTTCAATTGCCATGTGACTTTCCAAACAGACCCTTAGTTTGATTTATGAATGAAATCCATTGCTATAATTTTTTTGGATTAATTACGAAATTCCACATTTTAGTTTACTTATTATCATTATCTCCTATAAGTTTTACAAATTTCCAAAATTCCTCATTTTCGCGCATCACATTAATGTATCTCGCGCATCAGATTAATATATCATGTATAAAATGTATCTCGGCGTATTAAATTAGTTTATTATGTATAAAATGTACCTCGTGCATCAAATTTGTTTATCTCGCGCATCAGATTAGTGTATCTCGCACATCAAATTTATGTATCTCGTGCATTATATTAATGTATCAACGCTTATATTATTATATTCGTTTTGAGGAATTTTTATAGTTATAAACTTTTAAATGATAAATTATAATTTTACCTTAAAAATATGTGATTTCTGTAAACTAGAGTGTGTTTGGTTGCCATTTAAAATTAAAATTTCTAATTTTAAATTTTTAAAATTGGAATGTTTACTTGGGCAAACTTAATATGCCTTCTTTTTTTATTTTCATTTATTTTTTTATAAATTCAAAATAAATTGTTCTTTCTTCTTTTCACCCCAAAAAAAAAAGGGAAGTGAACCGAACAGACAAAACCCTTGAAAGGGCGCCAGCGTTTATCGGGTTTCTTCCTTCTGAACCACACCGCGCCGCCACTGCCGTGTCGCCACCGCCACTATCGCTACCTCCGCCGTTGATACATGTAACTTATCGCCTCTGCATCTTGTAATTTGAGTTGTTCTTAGATGTTACGTTCAATTAGTTGAGTTGATTTTTAGTTTTTATTTTTGATTTTCTTGTGCTGATACATAATAGAAAAAGCTGAATTGGTATTTAGTTTTTGCTCCTATTCGGGATTTTTTGGGAAGTTTCTGTGTAGGGTTTGTATGGGTATTGGCTATCTTTAACTGTAAGTGAATGTGCTTGTCAACTTTATTTTGAATGCCCAGGTTTAGATGGAAGTTGTGCTTAAGTTATGATTTTAGTTGAATGATTTTTTTGTTTTATGTTTTTAGAATTGCAAGTGTAAAATAAAGTTTCTATCTTTGTCTCCTCTTCACCTGCCCGAATCATCTCACTCATGCCTTATCCGGAATATCTTCATTCCTAATCTTTTATCTATCCTCGTTTGAGTAGGATAGTTCTTGATTTAACTGGACAACACTTTGCATCGTACAAATTGATAGAATGATATGATTATTATAAAGGGAAGTTACTAAACTTGCATCCCTTTATAAGGGAAATTTGTATCCAATCCCAATCATATGGGATTTTACGTTTTTTATTTATTTGATCTAGTGACCAGCAAAACAACATGGCCTTGTATTCTCCGTGATGAAGAATCAGCATCTTTTTTATTGGATATAGGTTGAGAGTTTCGAGAAAGAAATTTGTCGTGTCACATATGCTATATATTTGACATTATATTCCATTGCCGTTGAACGTGTCTTTTCTTTTCATTAGTGTTTTTATTTGCAACAGAAGTTATTGAATAGAGAAAACAGTTTTTGATAGAGAAGTTTTTTGTGTGTCTTCAACATAGTTTTTCTGTCCGTCTTGTCCATGCATTATGTACTGATAGTTTTTTTTAAGAACTTTTTAACCACCGAGCTAGAGGGGCGGGAGTTTTAGCTTAGGCAGTTAGGCAAAGTTTCTTGTTACAAAAATGACATTGAAATTCTTGTCTGATGCGTCCAGTGTTCAGAATATTAGTTGTAAATAGGATTTCTACCAAATTCTTTACCAGTGGTGTGAAAGGCGATCACCTCGTTGCCAATGGCAAGAGGCCAGGCGACCCTTCATCGCCTTTTAGCTTTGTGGCTAGGTGATCTTTAAAAGGCGACGCCATGACGACAAAAGGCCAGAGGCAAGAGGCGAGAAAGGCTAGAAAGGTGTCACCTTTTGTATTTTCTTAAAAAAAGGCGACCAATTTAGGGTTTAAAAGTTAAAAGGTAATTTTAGGATTTTCGGCTAGACTCCTCCGGGTTCCGACAACTAGCCAGGCTTTTCCGGTGACTCCAAAGTCTAACCAATACATATTTCGTCTTTTTTTCTTCAGACTTGAGTCAATTCTACCTTTGTTTCGACTTTTGTTTTTTTTTTCTCATTCAAGTTGTAGACTTTTAGTATGTACTATCTATTTTTAGTTTTTGAATTGAAAAAATTGCTAATATGTTATTGTTTGATTATTTACATATGCAATTATATATTTTGGTATTAAATGGTGCCGCACTTCAAAAAGGCAAGTGCCTCGCCGTTCGCCTCGCCTTGTGGCGAGGCAGGCCCTTGTCGTTTTTTTTTCACCTTTCGCCGTCCAAAACACTGTTCTTTACCATATTAACTTCTTTTTTGAATTTTTGAATCTAGTAGCACAAAGATGGCTCTATCAGAGGAGGAGCTCTCAAAACTTTTTAGAGTTCGTAAGACACTGATGGAAATGTTGTCCGATAGGGGCTATCTTGTTGGAGATTTTGAGATAAATATGTCAAAACATCAGTTCCTTCAGAAGTATGGTGAGAACATGAAGAGAGAAGACCTTGTAATTCAAAAAGCCAAACGTAACAACAGTTCTGATCAGGTGTGTTCTTTCAGTTTCCTTTCTTGCATAATTTGATTATGGTGACTGTAAGTTCATTTGCACTGCTTTCTTGTCTAAGCATTTTAATATTTCCTGAATTTGACGTCCGATAATGAAAAAGATCTTTACTTGAATCGGTCAGATACTCTGTGTTTGTTTTACTCTCCCAAAAAAAAAAAGGTTTTACTTTCCAGGTTTTATGGCGTAAGTTACTCCTTGTTTTTACTTGTATGTCAGTAAAGTATGTCACTTCATCAATTCAGTGTATAGCTGAGGATTTCGTAATTATTTGCTACCTATGTCTCAGCCATTTCCTTGGTTTATTTGTTCCAGATATATGTGTTCTTTCCAGAGGAGCCAAAGGTTGGTGTTAAGACAATGAAAACTTATACAGAGCGCATGAAAAAAGAAGATGTGTTCCAAGCAATTCTGATTGTACAACAAAATCTGACTCCCTTTGCTCGTACCTGCATAAGTGAAATATCTACAAAGTTCCACTTGGAGGTTTTTCAGGTGACTACTGTACTATTTCTACTATTAGCTTGTTTTTACTACTTGAATGAAGGATTGAAATTGTTATGAAATAGCTGAGGATCTTACTTAACTCCTAGTTTTGTGATCATTTTATGTTTGGTACCTTTGTTATTTAGTTTCTTCGATTTTGGTCCGACTACTTTTTGTTTTAGCACCTGACACTACTCAAGTATGTTGGTACGAAACCATTTACATTTTGAGACATAGTATGTTTAGATTCCATTTACATTTTGATAAGTGTATTTTTGTAGCAAAATTGCATAATGGTGATGCCACTTCACGTTACCCTAGATATGTGTTCTGAACGAGAAGCTTGTCTCTGTGTTCTCGTGATTTATGTCGTTCTTATTCTTTGGGGTGGCACTGTGTGGGTTTGGGGGGGGGGGCACATTCAGTCATTTGTTTCCTTTGGAGAAGTGTTTGAATTCATCAGGCTTCCAATTTGCTGTTGTGTTGCATGGCTAATGCTATTCAATTGAAATCTGTGGTCTTTTATGCTAAAAGTTGTGGATGCTCATTATGATAAAAATATCATTGAGACTGTGAATGATTAATATGAGTAGAATGTAGGATCAGATTATGTTATATAATTTAGAATTAGAAAATATCTATAAGATACCCTTCTTCAAACATTGATAGTTGGAGTTTCATCAGATGAAGATCTGTATCAAAACAAAATGCTTTTGTGACTAACTCTTAATAGAGTTTGTCTAATCACTTGCCAGATATTGCTTAGGAGTTAGGACCAATGTATCAAATAAGAGTAACTTTTCAAAAGTGTGGAGGGGTATATTGATGTCTATACCACCGAGCTTCAAGCTGAACACAGCGGGTTTTTCGTATATTTTTATAAAAGATACTTCTAGATATTACTCCAATTCCAGCAGACCTTGAATCTGCTTACAGGTCCTTTCCATTTAATGGCATTTTCAAGTTTCAGAAGGATATAGATGTTCAAATTCTTTAGAATTAGAATAAAGGTGCAAAGACCAATTGTCAAGTTTAAGAATCTACTTCCTGGTACGTGCAATCATATCTCAACTTCCTAGAAGCCATATGGGGCTGCCAAGTCTGTGCCAGTGAAATGGGTGAGGTAGTTCAGGGATGAGACTGCTAAGAGCTGTCTAAGCCCCCTCATTGATGACTCATTTAGCAAATTCTAACTCAAAGCTTAATGATAATAGAATCCAAAGCGCTCTTTCAAGTATATGAAGAAAATAACTAGCTTATATGCCATTATGGATTGTACTAGCCTAGACAACCTGTATCTGACTTCATAAGCCACAAGACAATGACTTAACACTATTGTACATTATATGAACAAATCAACGTTCTATTCAGAATGACTTCACATGTTTGAAAAAAATTATCTATTGGGAAGTATTCTGTAACTTTATGTTATCCGAAGATGGTATGTATTTTGACAGTGAATGATTCTGCTAGCATTTTCACTCATATAAAGGGTTATTTGGTATTCCTCTATGGGCGACACTTATGTTATTTGTTTGGTTTGGCAAATCGAGGAGCTCGCTTGGCTTCTAATATGCACATTTAGTTGCTTTTTTACGTGATTGATAATCATCTTTTATCTTAGGATGCTTAATCATCGAGATGTATGTATTAATGTTTCAGGAGGCAGAAATGTTGGTAAACATAAAAAATCATGTTCTAATTCCTGAGCACCAGCTACTTTCTCCTGAAGAAAAGAAGACCTTGTTGGAAAGATACACTGTGAAAGAAACACAGGTTCGTCTTCTGTAATTTTATTGCACTTGCTAAACACTGCCATTGTTTTTACTTGTGCTATTTAATAGGCACCATTGATAACTATCATCAAATTTCTATCTAGTTGAATGCCTAATATTTTCTCCTGCTGAAACAGCTTCCTCGGATTCAGATCACCGACCCAATTGCTAGATACTACGGGCTAAAACGTGGCCAGGTCGTGAAAATTATTAGACCAAGTGAGACTGCAGGCCGTTATATTACTTATCGTTATGTGGTTTAAACTAGTTTTTAATGTCTTCGTCAGCTGAAATGTAAGAAGTTGAGAGAGTGGTCATGTAATGTAATTGTTTGTTATTTGCTTCCAACGCCTCCTAAAAAGAGCGATTGAGAATCTCAAAAGACCTTGTATTTTGTCTAATCTTCTTTGCTATGTATACCAGGGATGCCTCAGAAAATTGTGTATTTTCACATGTTATAATTTGGTTTTTGAGTATATTGAGTTTGTGTTGCCTATAGTTTCGAAGCTTTAATTTTCACCTGTGGTTACTAAACTTTATACCATATCAGTAAAGTTACAAATTAAATTAAATTTGATATAACTACTCTCTTAAAAGTGATATCCAAATAGTTAACTATCGACTAATATCATACATCATATATATGATGGCACAAATGGATCTTGTATTTCGTTGGATGTCATTTAATATTTGAAAACTCTGTGGCATAATTCAGAAGTAGTAGTACGAATCATCTTTTATTTACGATGCGAATTTATATTGGAATTGGTAAATAGTTATATTGTCTAGCGATAATATGCTTCTTTTTTTCCTCTGTGTAAAGGGACAAGAAGTTGAGTGTAAGTGTCCATACGAAGTTCATCAAATTCGTATATAGCTAGATTGATGAATCCATGAAAATTTGTTGTGACTTCTCTGTGCCCCTCAAAATGTTGACGAAATGGGGAAGGCGATGAATAGTAGTTGAAGTGACAATTATTTATGTAAGCCCTTTGCTATCGTATAGTGATGATACAATTGAAGAAACATAGAATAAAAATACGTCAAAAATGTACTTGTTAATAAGAAAGCTCTTTAGAACAGTTGAAATAGAGCTTTGAGTTTTCTTTCTTAGAAATTGGAAAAAGGCAATTTATAGTGTAAGTAGAAGTGAGTAGGGAGTTGGTGGGATGAACAATGGAGTTAAGTATTAAACTTAACAATAATGTAGTGTATTGAAAAGATTTTGAAGACTTAATATGACTTGATAAGAATTTCATCATGCTGTTAAACCATCAATTTTAAGCTATATAAAAATATTTTTTCTATTCAAAAGACATGGAATTTAAAACCAAATATTATAAAAAGGTCAAGCCCATCAGTGACCCCTTAAAGTTGACATTAACTTTCACTTAGACACCTTAACTAGACTTCATTCATTTTCGACACTTTATGTAAGATTTCGTTGTATCATTTTGAAAACTTTCCTTTTCATCAGCTATATAATATGTGTGAATTACACTCGCGAAATGACGTGTAAATGACGACATTTGTTATTTGTATTGAAAATACTCTTACATAGTGATTTTTGAGGAAAAACATTAAGTAGCCGATGAATCCACGGACACGTGGTATATGACTTGATAAATTCCTCTGTGGAAGAATTTCATGATTATTTAAATCTTGAAATAGGTCAATTCCTAAAAACTTTAAAACATTCACCATGGCTGTAGTTAAGCTTGAAAAATGGTGGCTGAAAAAAATAAGGAAGAAAAAAGAAAAAAAACTAATTAAAAATTGATTGATAAACTTTTCACGCGCAATAAACGAGTGTATCACAACCTCAATATTATGTAAGCAAAACGTGTCAAAATGACTCATCGAAATCTTACTTGAGGTGTCTAAAATGAATAAAGTTTAGTTAGAGTGTCTAAGTAAAAATTACTGTCAATTTTAGAGGACCACCGATGGATTAGACCTTATAAAAAAGATGTTAAAAAAAACAAATATATCATACTTCAGAGGTATTTTTATCGGAGTATCCAGAAGAAGAACAACCTCAATCTCTGAGGAGATTAGAAAAGACAAAGTGTAGAGTTATCTAAGTACCCTTCCTCAAAGTAATGAAGGGGATCTAGAAAGTTTGAAAGAGATGTTGTCTCATCCAAAAAAGAGCAAATGGACGAAAGCCATGTAAGAAGAGATGAAATTACAAAAAAAAAATGACATGTACAAGCTAGTTGAACTTCCAAAGACAAAACACCGCTTGAGTGCAAGTGGGTCTTTAAACTCAAGAAAGATGAAAACGACTAGTTGGACAAATACAAAGCTTGATTATTTGTAAAAGGCTTCGAATAAAAGAAATGTATTGATTTTGATGAAATCTTTTCACCTGTTGTCAAAATGACTTTTATTCGAATTATTTTGAGCCTAGCAGCTAGCCTAGATCTTGAAGTAGAGCAATTGGACGTGAAAACTGCATTCCTTCACAAATATTTGGAAAAACGAGATTTATATGAAGCAACCAGAGGAATTTGAAGTATCTGAAAAGAAATACAGGGTGTGTAAATTGAATAAGAGTCTTTATGTGTTGAAACAGACACCAAAACAACTATACAAAAAGTTTGACTCTTTCATGAAAAGTCAAACTTACACAAAAACCTATTCTGATCCATGTGTATACTTCAAAAGATTTTCTGACAAGAGTTTTATTATTTTGTTGTTGTATGTAAATGACATATTAATTGTAGGACAGGTCAAGAGTTGCTTGCCAAGTTGTAGAGAGATTTGTTCAAGTCATTTGGCATGAAGGACCCCGACACAACAAATTCTAGGGATGAATATTGTTCGAGAACGAACAAAAAGAAAGTTGTAGCTATCTCAAGAGAAGTACATTGAACGCGTAATAGAACGCTTAAACATGAAGAGTGCTAAACCTATTAGCATGCCTCTTGCGGGTCATCTGAAGTATTTACTTACTTGGGCTTCTTTCTCTTTTCATTCTCTCTTCAAATCTAGTGTCAAACATAAATAATTAAGACATTTATGCCTTTCAAGTAGGCGCTTCAGTTATCATAAAGTTGAACAAATAAACATATATTTTACATAACATAGCAAATTGTGTGAGATTTTTCACAATGCGTTTGTCTATTTGTTCAACTTTATAACGGTGTAAATGTCTACTTGTGCACACTCAAAATTGAAGGACGGTTAGATATCAAGTTAAATAACATATTTATATATTATGTCTAAATATGGTATGATTCAAACATGTAATTTTCCTATAGTTTAGTGAATCAGTGAGTTAAAAACTCATGACAAGTAATTATGATTAAGTGCTAAAAGTCCATATGTATAAACACATTAAGATTTGAATATTTGACGTGAATACAAAGTACGAATAAGTAAATATTTCTTTATTATAAGATTTTATTATGTTAAAATTGCTAACAAATATATGGAACATCTATGATTTAGAAAGAGTCGATCAATAGATTTATTTCATAAATTAATCAATAAGAGGACTTGGTATAGTACATTTACGCAATAGGGGCAATACCTACCATAGGGTTGAAATTTCTAATTTTATTAATAAATAAATAAGCATAGGCAAAATCAAAATTAAAAGTTTGGTGTTTTAAATTTTTTTATAATTATCAATAATTTTGTTATGTTCACAAATTAATATACATATATATTTAATTAATTTTTTAGTATAAATATAGAGTCTTCGAAAAGCTATTACATTCGTTTGAATTCATAAATCCTACCTAACTCCGCCTAAGTGATAATATAATACTAAAAGTTTTAAAAAAATTTAAATTTACATATATAATATTATAATAGTACCCAAATGTTATATAGTATGAACGCTTACCATTGACTTTATCGTAATATTATTTGTCCCACTTGGTCATGGTTTATTCAACACTATTTTATAAAAGACTTTTTATTTTGGTCCAAATAATTTTCGCAAGAGAGAAGTATTGAAAACATTTGAAATTTTAACATAAATTATTAATTTTATTTATGAGTTATTAGTCGTCTTGTTAATATTTTTTTATTTAATTAACTAAATTAAATTTTAAATACACTTCGATTTGTCATATAATATAGCAAATGATTTCAAACTCTAGAAAAAGTATGTGATTCTTAATAAAAATTCGAGAGAGGTATTGAGAATATCGATAAACTTGGTGAGGATTTAGGAAGGTATATCACTTATGTTGCAAAATTAAAGTGTGTTTAAGTTTAATTAGTCAAGCTAAATCGTTTTTAAGGTTGTAAGTTGTAAGTATTACTTTATGCTGAATTTAGAGCTGTTTCAATACTTCTCTTTTTTGAAATAGTTAGTAATATCTCTATTATATAAATACTATTTCCTCCGTTTTAAAAAAGAATGACGTGATTTGACATGGAACGGAGTTTAAAAAAATAATTAATTTTATGGTTCTAAATTAAAATTATGTCAAATATATCAAAAAGTCCTTTAATCTTGTGATATTAAACATGTTACGTGGAAAATTAAAGTTAAAGTGTTACAAAAAAAAAGAAAGGGATCATTCTTTTTTAAACAGACTAAAAATAAAATAGGTTGTTCTTTTTTAAACGGTGGGAGTTTTTTAAACTCCAAATAGGCAAATAATTCATATTTAAATAAGAATTAGAATATCAATTTGATAATTTTTCCAACAAATTATGAACTTAAATTTAACTAAGTACAATTTATTTTGCTAATTGGAGAGGAAAACCAAAAAAAAATGTCTTATTATGATTCTTCTTCTTCTTCTTCTTTAGTTCCTCCCCTGATTGATAAACCCAGTAAAGTTGACCTTGAAGCTGGAAACATTGACCAAGTTCAGTGTAGAATTTGCCTTGAAAATGATGGTGAGTGTTTTTGATGATCCTTTTACTTTTATTCATTGGTTTTGTTTAAATCTTGAATTTTTTAGTTAGTTTATATGTGTTTTATTATGATTCTGTTTTTTTCAATTTTAAGTGTAATTTGTAAAGTAAGTTGCTTTGTGAATTGGGTGTTCAATGATTTCTGAATTAAATGTGTTTTTGGGGTGATTTGTACACCTTTCAAATATGGTTTAGATAATCGTGATGTGTGAATCAGCTTTTGAGTAAGTAATGGGTTTTTGCCCCTTTTGTAAAATGAAAGCCTAAAACATTTTAGCCCAAAATAATGAAAATTTACATGTGGGAGGTAGTGCTGAGGTTTGGATTTTCGCTAACGAGATTCAAAATATAAATAAGTACAACATACCTTGTATAGTCCCGATTTAAAGAGGGTAGAGCGTATACAAACGTTATTCCTCTCTTGAGAGGTAGAGAGGTTGGCAGGGAGAGAGACTGTTTTCGATAGATCCTCGGCTATATTTATGGAGACATAAGTAGCAACAACAACAACAATAGGATAGAGAATCAAGGCGAAAAAGATAACATGTAATAGAAGTTGAACAAAGAGGGTTGCTGTTGGTTGAGGTTCATAAAAAGTTAGTGAAATTATAATAGAAGTATAGATTAAGCTAATTTGGGTTATGTATTGGGAAAACAAGCATAACAGATTTGCGATCGAGGCATAGTTGATTGATGGATTTGAATCATTCAACTCAAATGACTGAAGAAAGAAAGAAACATTTTGACAAAGAGGAGTTGTTAGTTTGTTACTATCTTTTATTGAGTGCTTCGTGTTGAATTCTTCCGTGATTATTTTAACTTTTATTTTTTTAGGTGAGGATTTTATTGCCCCTTGTAAATGCAAGGGTTCATCAAAGTATGTTCACCGAGAATGCCTTGATCAATGGCGTGCTGTGAAGGTATGTGTTCAGATCGTTTGTTTGTCAGAAGTTTTAGCCTTATTACCTAACTTGGAACTTATTAGACATGCTTCGATACTTTAAAGAGTATAACGAGGAATCAAATTGTATTCATTTGTACTTGTATCTTTCATGAGTAGCTTTCAGATTGGCGTGGTTACAAGCTGTCGTTTGTTGTATTTGTTTACTGTGTCCAGAACTAGACAAGTATTCAATTAGTTATTGGCTTTTGCGTCATTATAGACAAAGGCTTCAACTGCTGGCAAATTACTACTAAATACTCGTAAGCTTTAATCATCAAAATTGAGTATATACGTGTTCCCTAAAGTCTGTCTTTTTACAGGAAGGATTTGCATTTTCTCATTGTACGACTTGCAAGGCTCCATTTTACTTGAGAGTTAACGATCTTCAAAGAAAATGGCGAACCATAAAATTTCGGTTCTTTGTGACTACAGACATCTTGTTCATCTTTCTCGCAGTTCAGCTTGTACGTTGATGACCCTGCCTACAATTTTCTTATTCATTTCTAGATATGACCGTTAGTAGTGCTGTGAACATTATCTTCATAGAATCACTAACTTTCTGTTTTGCAGGTTATAGCTGCACTGGGATATTTAGTATATGTGATTGATGCACATCAGAAGTTTTGGCTTCGTCTGCATTGGGGATTTGGTAGCGAACTAGGCTTCTATTACATATGCGGTAAAACATATTCATTTGCAGTAGTTATCAACATTTATTTGCGTGTGTATGTATGTATGTCTGTATGTCGAACTGTTGTTTTGTCTCGTAATATTCTTTTGTCCGACTGGATGACCAATCTAGATAAATGCACTAAATGTCCACATGCCAGATACAGTTGTTACCTATCCATGTTGACATGTAGCTTCGGTACCAATAGGCCCCGAGACCTGATTTTCCTGCTTGTTTTGGGATTCTATATCTTATTTAGTTGCTTGCTAAATGAGATTTGGTTGACGAGTGGTGGATGAATTTGAGATAAACAATATTTACTTAGTAATTCCAAAGTTCAAATGTCGTAAGAAGGCTTTTCCTTGTGTGACGGAACTTTGGAGAAATTCAAGAGTAGGTGCTATTGTGTTGTCCAATTATTCATTCCTTCAACTGTGATAAGGCGAATTACCACCTTCACTCATGGAAGAACCAACAGAAAGATACCCCAGCAGTTTGGTTTAGTGGTGAGAACGCAACACATTAGTGTGGGTTAAGTGCACATGACGAGTTCAAACTCAATTACTAACTAAATTATGGTATTTAATTGGGAGAATGGTCGAGGGGTATACTCACGCTCCCCCGAGTTTTGAACTGGTGGAAGAGCTAACTTAGAAATTTCAATTTTGATAATCATAGGAGCACTGTTATTTTTCGCGTTGATGGGCATATCTGGCTGTTTCTTAACTTGCTTTGACGAAAGTGTGCGCGATGATTTGAGTCAGCCTTGCCAGAATGCATTGTCTTGTTGCTCTTGCGCAAGGTACAAATAATGTGTTTTATGTTCCTTTTGATTCGCATTATGTACTTCGAGACCATAGTATCTGATCATTTTTCATATCTTTGCAGCTTGTGTGCAGACTGTCATACGCGTAGACCTTATACAGGTACAACTTATATTTGCATTGATACTAACATATGCTGTGACAATTGTTCAAACTCGACATGTGAATGTTGCTACGAGAATCATTCTTGCACGGACTGTGAATGTGGGAGTTGCTTAGGAGGCGATGGTGATCAATCTGGGATACCGGTATTGTTAGTTGTAGCTGTAATTGTGCTAGGACTATTCGCCCTACTTGGCATGTTTTACAGTGTTTTGGTTGCTACAATGGTCGTACAGAGAATTTGGCAGCGACACTACCACATACTCGAGAAAAGAATGCTGACAAAGGTAAATCGACACCCTCGTTTTTTTTCAATTTGATTGCCCTTGTCTAGGGGCGGATCTACACCACAATAGCTATGGATCAAACTCCATATCTTCGTTAAGAAATCCACTTAATATGTATAAACATCTCCGAGGGTCTTTCAGAAACAACCTTTCTACCTCCACGAGGTAGTAGTAAAGTCAACATACATTCCACCCTCCCCATACCTTACTTATGGGATATCACTGGGTATGTTGTTGTTCTTATGTATAACTATCTATCTGGACTCTAGTCGTTGTCCTGTCTTAAAACCTAGAAACTCATAAAGTGAAAATCCTGGATCGGTCTTATGTATGCTCATTCTTGTATAGGAATATGTTGTGGAGGACGTTGGCGAGGTGGCATGTAACGATTGGTCACCGCCACCATTGCCACAACAGCATGTTCAGAAGCTGGAATCACTTGGACTTGTATAAAACTTGAAGGGGTTAACAAAGGAAACATCAGATGGATTACTACAATGGGACAATTCTTGTTTATAACAGAAAAATTTTCTTTGAAAATAATTTTTTTACACATGTGTGATATGTGCATAGTTTATAAATGATCATAATTCACATAAATGTAATTATTGAAAAAACTGATAATTTTTTTTTAAATGTATGTATCCATTTTGAAATTACTTCAAACAAAATCCTAATAAAGTTTAGCTTCAGATATTGTGTATATCTGTAAGATTTATATAGTTGAAGTTTATGTACATGTTATCAATTAAAGTAATTTTGCCTCATTTTAATTATTTTATTTGAACTTTCAGATTTAAAATGAAGGCTAATAATAAGCTAACGGAAAATATATACGGACCACTCTATATTGAACGTGTTTTATTTAGATAAATAAATTTAAGCACATTGATTAGGTTACATGAATCATTTAATATAAGGAAAAATAATTTCAAACTATTATAGATGGTATGCATTAGAAATGTGTTTCTGTTGTCAAAAAATAAGAGTATATGTGTCTTTCATTTTAATAGAGGATTAAATAGGAATAAGTGGCACAATTTATTCGTCGATATGATATTTAATAAATGTCTGATCGGGAATAAGGTTCTGACATATGTATGTCCGTTAATATAATATTTTCTAGCTTTTAAACAGCAGGAGCATCACGAAAAATATATATATATAATTTATGATAGTTTAAAAGTATATTTATCTTATTTTAATTTAATTTATTTGAACGATAACATTTTTGAACTTTTAACACTTAATAAAATAATTAAATTTAATGCTTCATCAAACCGACCATGCTCACCAATTAGGATTTAGGGCGGTTGAAACAATATAAAATTCCTTTTAACCGACCTTAGTTTGAACATTTCTTTATTTATTTTTACTTTTCGTTCGTATATTGAAATTTGATTATTTTAAATTTAAATTGCATAAGGCTTCGTTCGATATACTACTTTCTATTAAGAATATACATTGAAGGGTTTCCGGAGTGCTACACTCTTCATTGAGAATATTTTCATATTCAAAATTGAATATGAAACCTCTAATTAAGAAAAAAATAATTTTATTCACTGTATTGAATTCTTTGACGATGAACGTTTTTTAATTCTACCTATTTTTTAATACCCAAACTCAAACAATTTTTATTTTTTTTTAAAATGGAGAATATTCGTCAAGTTGGTAGATTCCCTATCTAAAAGTTTCAATTTTCAAATTGTAACCACAAAATATTGACACGTTTATAATAATACAACCTCACCCAACAAGACCATCATATATAATTAATAATATTAACTCCTTTATTTGTGTATCATTCAACTTCATCCTTATCCATAATCCTTTGTACTATTAGGGTGTGTTTGGTATTAAAAAAATGGATTATTTATTTATCTTTATATTTTTAAGTAGGTAAAAAATAATATTTAAATATTTGTATATAATTGATAATAGTTACTAGATTCAACGATTTGGTAGATGATTAAAGTTATTTCATTAATTAATATTAGTAATGAAAGAATTAATTAAGAGAATTTACATATGTAAGTATTAGTAATACAGGTGTAATTATCTGTGTAGTGTTAGTTATTTTACATTTTTATCTCTGGCATAAAATTGTAAATAAGTTCTTTCATAATTATACATATAGTAGTTATGTGAATATTTGATTTAAATCATATATTTTTACTAATTTTATACCTCCTAAGTTACAATTATTTAAATATATTACGTGAGAAACTAAAATTAAAAAATATTAAAAAAAAGATATATTCTTTTTAGAATAGATTAAAAAGTTAAAACAAACAAATGAATCAAAAAACAATGTAAATAACATATATATATTACTCCTGATTAACTATTAAATATAATAATTATATTTAATACTTACATAATTCACCTTCAAATTAGCTTGGAACGAGAGGGTATGGGAAGTTCTCGATGGGAATGGAGGCTATCTAAAGGAGGTGAAGATCAGGTGTGTTGGATAATTAGAATAGCAATGAACTCTGATTTTTCTATTTTCACGTAAAGTTATATTTTTTTATTTTCGAGAAACGTATCGTCGATAAAAAAAGATATTTTTCAATATTTTTGAATAAATAAATAAAAAGAAATTAAAAATATTTTCTATTTTCACTACCAAACACACCCTAAATGCACTTTTTCAATTGGTCTTTCCCTATATATATATAAGCCAAACCAAAAAGGCACAAAATATCAACTTGAAATTTCCCAATTACAATATACTCTCCAATTAATTACTACTCAAATTTTATATTTTAATTATTATTGTTATTATGGCTGATATTGCTATGTTGGTTGCTGAAGAATATGAAAGGAGGATCAAGAATTCAAGAAAATTTGGGAATGAAGAAAAAATTGAATTATTTTCATCTTTTTCTATTTTGGTTCAAGAGATTAAGGGGTCTTCATCAAATATTAAAATGAGATTTGGAGAAAATGAAAAAAATGTTTTTGTACCTCAAACTGAAATTGGTCTAGCAGCAATTAATGGTTTATTTTCTGCTTGAAAAATAAATCAACAATTTTGGATAATATTATTTTTATTTGTTTTGAGTATTTTTGTCTGTTTTTACTTTTTCAAAAATTTTGTTTGGTGAAATTTTTATGTAGTTAAATTGTAATAGAATCGTGAATTTAATTATTATTCAAGTTTATGATACTATTATCTGTTGAGCGTAAACGTGTGCTTTTTATTTGAATCGTTAATCTTTATTTTTTCAATTTTGATGATAAATTGTGTTCATATAATACACACAATATTGTACAATCTCTTGTTCGTGATGTCTTTTTAATTATTAATTTGCAGGATTAAGATGTGATTATAAGAAGTATTTATTTGTGTGTAAATGAGAAATTTCAAAGTTTATAATAGGAATTAGTAGACTCGATGTGTTAAAAAGTGAAATTTTAGTAGTTTAATTAGCCTATTTCGAAAATTTCGAAGTTTATAAAAAAAAATGTATTTAAATTAGTCTAGGAAATTTTGATAGTTTAATTAATTTATTTGATTTTTCACTTTATTGATGTTAATTCGATTTTTAATCTCCTCCGCGTTTCTCTTTTCCAATCGAATTTAAACAAAAAAAAGTGTTAATCAGTCGGAAGCATTTGAAATGAAGTAATTAGAAAATTTCAAAAAGAAAATAATGAAATAATAGGAAATGAAAAATATTACACAATATATAAATAAAAAAACAAACAATGATAATAAAATAAAGCGATAATTGAAACACTATTAAAACTAAATGAATTAGTTAGTTAGTGTGGTTGTTAGTGGAGTTGGTGAGCTGTCACTGAGTGGTTCCAATTGAGTTAGTTAGAAATTAATTAGTTGACAGCTATATATATATAGTAGAGTTGTGTGCATTGTATGAGCAGTTTTTCAGAAAATAATAATAAAGAAATACTCTTCTTCCTTCATACTTTTCCTTCAAAAGATGATCTGTATGCATCTGGGCAGTATAATTTCTGCCATAGGAAACTGAATTGAGCTAATTTTTACATGGTATCAAAGCAACGATCGTTGTTTTCGCTGTGAATTTTTGATTTGTTTGAAGAATTGCCATGACAGTTTCTGCAGAAGGATCTGCAGAATCACCTGTTGTTGTGGTAGACCATCACCATCCGTTGTTTCTTCAAGCTTCGGATACACCAGGAGCAGTTATAATTCCAATCAAACTTACAGGACCAGAAAATTACACACTATGGAGTCGATCGATGCAACTTGCTCTTCGAGGAAAAGGCAAGCTTGGTTTTATCGATGGAACATGTACAAAGCATCAATACAGAGGAGAATTAGCTGAATTGTGGGAGAAGTGCAATGCGATTGTGCTGTCATGGATTGGTTGTACAGTAGCAGCTGAGTTAATGCCAACTATCCTATATGCATCACATGCTAAACAAGTTTGGATTGAGTTCAAAGAGCGTTTTAATCGATCGAATCTGACGAGAATTTACCATCTCTGGACTGAAATTGCAATCTTAAGGCAAGGTATGGATCCTGTAACTACTTATTATTCAAAATTGAAGGATGCATGGCATGAATTAGACATCATGGCACCATTACCACATTGTGATTGCGGGGAATCACGACTTTATCTGGAGCATTTAAGATCTCAACGATTGCTACAATTTCTTATGGGGTTAAATGAAAGTTATAGTCAAATTCGAAGTAGCATTCTAGCTAGGAATCCAATTGTTACAGTAAATGAGGCCTATGCAATTGTATCACAAGAAGAGAGTCAAAGAACTTTAGGTGTTGTTGATGACAAAAAGGAGGTACTAACACTGCTAGCAGGTAAGTCACAATCTTACAGGCCTAAGAAGGAATTGGATACTTCCAATAATTCTCAGAGAGAGTTGATTTGTTTTGTGAGTACTGTGGGTATAGGAATCATAAAAAGGATAATTGTTATCGATTGGTTGGTTATCCTCCTGGTTTTCAGAGTAAAAGGAGGGAAAATTACAATGATGGATCAGGTCAGTTTAGACCTAATGGTGGTAATCAAGGTGATGGATTCAATTCGTTTGGAAACAATCAGAATCGTGGCAGTGGATATAGGCCTCAAAGTCAGATGCAACACAATTCAGGTGGTTATAGATCTCCTAGACCTGCTGGTAGGGGAGATTCATCAGGGACTAGACCAAAAGCTAATACTTCGCACAAGGCAGAAGCAGAAACATCCTCATCTCAGGGACATTTCTTTAGTGACCAGCAATATGATGAAATACGACAAATGCTAGGGAAAGGAGGCACACCTGAATACTCATCAAATCTAGCAGGTATCACTGCTTTACTATCTACTGCATTAGAACATGAGTGGATAATTGATACAGGTGCTACACATCACATTACTCCATTTATGGAGCTTCTTACCTCTCTTAAAACTGTACAAGATGATTGCAAGGTTCAAGTTCCAACAGGTGATAAGTCCAGAATCAGTAGTGAAGGAGAGACACAAGTTATGGGTGATAAAGCTATACACAATGTGCTACATGTTCCTGAGTTTCAATTCAATTTGCTCTCAGTTTCCAAGTTAACCAGAGAATTGTCTTGTGCTGTTATTTTTCTCCCTGATTTCTGCATCTTTCAGGCACTCTCCAATGGCAAGGTCATGGGGATTGGTAAAGAAAGAGAAGGTTTATACATACTGAAGGATTGTCTACCAAGCACATTTAATACGTCAGCCAACATTTCAGCTAAAATCACTAGAAGTGAAGAAGATACTCTATGGCATTATAGACTAGGACATCCCTCTGGTGGAGCTATGCAACATATTAAAGCACTTCCACACAAGATACACCCTCAAGTTCATGATCAGTGTGATATCTGTCCATTAGCTAAACATCATAGACTTAAATTTCCTGAGCATTCTACCAAGGTTACAGCCTCTTTTGATTTAGTTCATTTAGATGTGTGGGGACCCTATAAGAAACCTACATATGACATGAAGCATTCATTTGTTACTTTGGTAGATGATTATAGCAGATATACTTGGGTTTGTTTGATTCAATCCAAAAGTGAAGTGTTTCATGTATTAAAATTTTTTCTGTCATTAATACAGAATCAATTTGGTGTGTCTATTAAAATGTTTAGGTCTGATAATGGTAGAGAGTTTGTTAATTCTCAATGTGATGATTTGTTCAAGTCAAAAGGAATCATTCATCAGACCAGTTGTGCCTACACTCCTCAGCAGAATGGGACAGTGGAAAGGAAGCACAAACATATTTTGGAAGTGGCTAGGGCGCTGAAGTTTCAGAGTGGTATACCCATCAGATTCTGGGGGGAATGTGTGAGAACTGCTGTATATCTTATAAACAAACTTCCCTCATTGGTGTTGAATGGCAAATCACCATATGAAATGTTGTTTAAGAAGCAACCAAAGATTGATCATCTAAGAGTATTTGGGTGTCTTTGCTTTGCTAGTATGCTCCCTAGAGGTGACAAATTTCAAGAGAGAGCTAGAAAAGCAGTCATGATAGGTTTTTGTGAGAATCAAAAGGGCTACAGGCTGTATGAATATAAAACTGGAGTTATGTTTGTTAGTAGAGATGTGACATTCAAGGAAACAATATTTCCTTTTAAAGATGAATTACATTGTGACTCTGAAGATATGTTCACTGTTCTCCCACTTGGCACTTCTAATGAGATAGTTACTGAAAATGATTATGCTCAACATAGGATCCAAGTTCCTGATACAGCTACAGAAGAGCCTGCAATTATAGTTCCGGGGTATATGGAATTTGCAGATGAAAATGACAATGAAGATCACTCAGAATTACCTGTAGGAAATAATGAAGCTGTTCATGAAGCTGGATATAATGAACAACAGATTGATCCATCTTTCAACATTTCAGGAAGACCTGCTAGAAATGTAAAACCTCCTATTTGGCTCAAGGACTATGTTACCCCTTCCAAACCTGCAACAAATTGTACATACCCTATTGCCAACTATATTGGATACTCACACTTGTCTAACAAGTATCAGGCCTATTTGAGTTCTTTTTCAGCTATTCAGGAACCAAGAACATTTGCAGAAGCAACTCAACATCCAGAATGGATAGATGCAATGCAACAAGAGATTAATGCCCTGGAAGATAATCAAACATGGGAACTAGTGTCTTTGCCTGCTGGTAAGCAGCCTATAGGGTCCAAATGGGTATATAAAGTTAAGCTCAAGGCTAATGGAGAAATTGACAAGTACAAAGCTAGGTTAGTAGCTAAAGGATATACTCAAAAAGAAGGCTTGGACTACCATGAAACCTTCTCCCCTGTGGCAAAGATGGGGACAGTAAGAACAGTCATCAGTGTAGCAGCTTCAAAAGATTGGAGTCTTTTTCATATGGATGTGAGCAATGCATTCTTACAAGGAGACCTTTATGAGGAAGTGTATATGTCTTTGCCACAAGGATTTCATAGTAAGGGGGAGAATAGAGTGTGTAAACTGTTGAAATCACTATATGGACTTAAGCAAGCCTCAAGACAGTGGAACATTAAACTAACCACTGCCTTGATTGATGCAGGTTATAAGCAGAGCTCCCATGATCATTCCTTGTTCACTAAACATTGTGGTGATGATATTGTGGTGTTGCTGATTTATGTGGATGATATACTACTTACAGGGAGCAGTCACAGACTTATTGATGATGCAAAGCAGTACTTGCACAGTCAGTTCAAGGTAAAGGACCTAGGGGAGTTGAAGTATTTCCTAGGGATTGAAATTTTGAGATCTCAACATGGGATTTTGATGAATCAAAGGAAATATGCACTGGAGCTTATATCAGATGTAGGGCTAGCAGGATCTAAACCTGTACACACACCACTAGAGCCTAATGTTAAACTTACCTCAGTGGAGCATGATAACTGTACAGGAGCCAAGGATGATCCATTGTTTGAAGACATGAGCAGATATCAAAAGCTTATTGGAAAATTGATTTACTTAACAATCACTAGGCCAGATATTTGTTTCGCTGTTCAATTGCTTAGTCAGTTCATGCATCATCCTAAGCAATCACATTGGATGGCTGCATTGAGGGTGGTAAGATATGTAAAAGAGTCACCAGGATTGGGAATATTTCTAAAGAAAGGTCCTATAGATGACTTGGTAGTACATTGTGATTCAGATTGGGCTGCTTGTCCCAATACAAGAAGATCAGTCACAGGTTTTGTCTTGCAATTGGGGACTTCATTGATTTCTTGGAAGTCTAAGAAGCAACAAACAGTAAGTCGCAGTTCAGCCGAAGCAGAATATCGCAGTATGGCTGCTGCAGTTGCTGAAGTTATTTGGATAGTTGGACTGCTGAAGGACTTGTGTGTGGAAGTGTCAACTCTATTGTGATAGCAAAGCAGCTATGCAGATTGCTGCAAATCCGATATTTCATGAACGTACAAAACACATCGAGATTAATTGTCATTTTGTTCGGGAAAAGCTGAAGGAAGGACTTATACATCCAGTTCATGTGTCAACCAAGTTCCAGCTTGCAGACTTATTAACAAAAGGATTGGGAGTAGCTCAACATAGTTTCTTATTATCCAAGCTGGGAGTTCTTGATATATTTCACCCTCCAGCTTGAGGGGGAGTATTAAAACTAAATGAATTAGTTAGTTAGTATGGTTGTTAGTGGAGTTGGTGAGCTGTCACTGAGTGGTTCCAATTGAGTTAGTTAGAAATTAATTAGTTGACAGCTATATATATATAGTAGAGTGGTGTGCATTGTATGAGCAGTTTTTCAGAAAATAATAATAAAGAAATACTCTTCTTCCTTCATACTCTTCCTTCAAAAGATGATCTGTATGCATCTGGGCAGTATAATTTCTGCCATAGGAAACTGAATTGAGCTAATTTTTACAAATAACATAACGAAAATGATAATCAAAAATAAAAAGTTACAATAATATAGTGTTGATTCTATAAAGAAATAAGTATTAAAAATACTTTTAAACTTGACGTGAAATATTAATTTTCATCTTTAAATTATTAACAAATTTAAAACACCTTTATATTCAACGAATTTAAACTTAAATACACTTTCCTCGTTTCACATACAAAAATCTGTTATTCACGCACTACATGTGGATTTTTTAAACTGATGTGGCTAATATGCATCATTTTAAAGATAAAAAAAGAAATGTAATTATTGCTTTAACTGAAAAATAAATTAAAATTAAAATTAAAAATAAAAAATATTATAGCATATGAAATTAAATAGGAAGAAGAAGGGTATTATAGGTTTTTGATAATTAAAAATTGAAGGAAAAAATTAAAAAGAAATTCTAATACAATATTTTTTATAATATATTAAAGCTTTTAAAGAGACAGAATCACTTATTATGTTACGTCGCATCGAAAAGGTATATTTAAGCATATACTTCTCAAACGGTATTTGATTGCCATATGCCGTGTTTCATGCACTTCTTTAGCGGAGTTTCACGCACTACTACTTTTATTATTATTATTTTTTTGTAAAATTTTATCGAGGAATAAATTATTTTGAGATAAATTAATTTGAAGTTAATTATTTTAAAATTATTATTTTATCTTAAATATGAAATAATAATATTCTCGAGATAATTATTTAAAATAATATTCTGTGAATTAATATGAAATAAACTCATCATAAAAAATTTCAAATTAGTTCTTTCTTACCCTAGTACTGAATGAGCCCTAAGAATTTAACTTCGATGCACTAAATCAAATATATATTTTTGATAATAATTAATTAACAATAATAACTTGATTGTCGTTAGATGTCTTTTTAGCGGCAAGTAGTACTCTTTGTATATGTCTTTAAAAGCCTTTAGTAATATTGAATCTAATGACATCTTACTTGTATCGATAAAATCTTTATCACTGTTTATTAGTACATATATTTATTGCCGCTAACACAGTAATATAAATTAATTTTAGATACATCACTTGACAATTGTATTTAAAAACTAAATATTTCACCTCCTTCCCTTAATTGCAAGGCATATATTTATATTATATAATATATATTATCCTGAATAAATGAGTCTATGTTATTTTATTTATTTTCTTAATGTTGAAAATTCTTAAATAATTTGATTCTGTGGATTTTTTCCTGTTTAGACCCACAGAGATAAAAAGACAGATCCAACTGAGAAAAAGGCATGTTACATGTAGCACATACAGCAGACAAATAAATCCAATTACAAATTTTTCTCTTAGTAACCTACCCCACCAATAAATAATTTTATCTTTTTGCTTCTACAACCTATTGTTTTTGTTTTTCTTAGTTTATAGAATTACATCAAATTTACAAAGTTTAGAAATTTATTATTTAGATACATTGATCTGTAATATTATAAATTATGATACATATAGATATATGTATTTTGCGATAAATGAAATGAGTTAAATAATATTTGTTTTAGACATATTATATTCAAGTGAATTCGTATGTATTGAAAATATATAACAAATCTAACTTGTCTCCCTTTCATCTCTATCGCCACTCTGTCAATACAAATCGCACCGAAAACATATAAATACATAAATATATGTATCTAGTGTGATTCATATGTATTTGGAATACATGACTATGTGGCTCGCTCCCCTTACCATCTATCTTTCCCTTTTTTCTATTTTTCTTCATCTGATAACAAAAATATATATTAGACCTATCTTTTTCGATATATAATAAAAAATAGTTAATAATAAATGATAAAATACATAATTATAAAACTAGTATATATTATTGAATGTTTATCTAATAAAATAGTTTTCTCAATTATTTAAGCAATTCATTGAAACCAAAAATAATATCTATGAAAAACTTTAAAAGATCAAAATTGATTGGAATATTTAAGGGACCATTTTAAATCTACTTTATTATTTTATTAAAAAAAGGAGGGGTGGGTGGTGGGACACCTTGCTATTTTGCTATAAATTCTCACATGGGGTTTGGCATTTTTGCAAATTGAACCAATTGAGATAACATTATATAATTTTATTTTTAGAATATTGCTACTATGTCTTCATTAGGGTTTAGCTATGGCCATCTCTACGTGCAGCAAAATCGTCAAAAAGAAAAGCAGAAAAAGATGGACAACAAAAAATCGAAAAGCAACGAAAATGGTAACGGGGCGAAGAAAATTCACCCGATAATCATTGCATCTAAAGAAAAATATGAATCGAAAGTTCAAAATTCGAGCACCAAGTGAAATATGTACTTCTTGGCACAAGCGGAGCTTTTGTAAATTAGGAAATACTTTTATTAGAAAAATTAAGAAAGTTCTAGTGTCCAAGGAGAAATTTTCTGCTAGAATGTTTGTATTTTTGTTTATTATATGATATATGATATGCAAATGTATATTAACTTCTTCTGTTTTAATTTGTTTGACTTATTTTAACTCTGTATGAATTTTAAGAATGTGAATTTTTTTTTTTCAAATTTTGTATGTAAATCGTGACAAAGAAGATGAAAAAGTAAAAAGAAATCTTTGATTTTTTGAAAATTAAAGATTTGTGAACACGATTAAATAATTTTTAAATAATGACACTGAAAAATCCTATTGGTACAAATGGGCCTCGTGCCCAAGTCTTCCGAATGGGCCTGAAAGAATTACGACACTATTAAATGGGCCTAAAAACATTTTATTCATTCCTTAACTACCATGGGCCACAAAAACCCCAATTATAAAGTTATTAGATGAGGGAAAACTTTCACATATAGCCAGTTAAAAATAGCCTAATGACTCTCCATATCTATAGTTTGATAATTACAATTTGTAGCTACATGTTATATGGAGGAGAGAGACGAGCGATACTAGGAGAGTGAGGGGGAAATGAGTGGGATAAAGGTGAATTGTATATATATATCAGTTAGATAATTGTATATTATACATATGTAGTTGTATATATGGCTAGGGAGAGTGGGAGAGGGAGGATATAGGCGAGAGAGACTGGGAGAGGGAGGAGAGAGGTGAGAAATATTGGGAAAGAGAGGAGACAGGCGAGCAAGAGAGGGCAGAGGGAGAGAGAGAGGTGAATTGTATATGTATATAATTGTATATTATACATATGCATTTAGTATATAGGGCAAGCGAGATTGGGAGATGGAGGAGAGAGGCGAGCGAGAGAGGTGAATTGTATATGTATATAGGTTAAATAATTGTATATTATACATATGTATTAGTATATTCTGGCGAATTATACATATACAAACGTGACTAATTATACAAACTCGAAGTCAGCATACGTAATTAATGTATAATGTTAGTCGCGAGTGGTAATTATAGTAAACTATAGTTATAATGAATAATTAAATAGTATAAATTTACTTTATTTCGTAATTTTTCCCTTAGAGGATTGTAATTTGTAGCGTTGACTATTGAGGGTTCTATAGAAATCAATTCTTTTTAATATATATGTGAAAGATCACTAAGATTTTAAAAAAATGTTGCAATTGATCCTATATATAATCATTTCAATAAGTTTGATGAGTTTAATAGGAAAAATTAAAAGTTAAATCTATCAAATTAAAATTTTGATTTCACCACTAAAAGTTGCCAATCCGTATTCAAAGTCTTAAGAATCAACAAATTAAACTGAAATTTGAAAATATCCAAAATAAAATTCGAAATTCATCCCTAAAGGTATGCAACCCTTGTTGAAATTTTAGAGGAGTCAACAAACTAAAGTGAAAATACATATTACTTAGTTGTAAATATTAAAAGTGTATATGCACCATGTATACCTTAATATTTAGTCCAAATTAATCAATGAGAAATCTAGTTAAAATATTTCCAAATAAACATTTTTTATTTAATTTTTATATAATAACGACAATAAAGAAAATTAATGATCTTGACTCGCATTTTCGTTTAATTTAGATCAAATAACTTTAGTGTAGATTAATATCCACTTATTTATTAACTTGCTCAATTTTAATCCGTTCAAATATAGTTCAACCCCAATCATTTGTAACATTTTTTGTCAAAGCTAGGTACCAAGCTAACAACGTCCGACTATGTTAAGATATTATTTACACCTTCGATGCAAGCACTAAACCTGCTTAAGGAGGATCAGCAAGGTGTTATAACTACTAAAATAGTTTTAAGGACTACTTGTAATAAGTTAGCATGTTTTGGGAATCTAGGTGCATTAGCAAATTATGGTGAAAATGTAGAGACTAATAGGTGTCAAAATAATGTAATGTTCTAAATATTATATTTATAATCTTATCATCAAGAAAAAATAATAAAAAGAGCTCTTCATTGAAACTGGCTTTTTGAGCAACTAAGAGCCAATGGTCTTTTTGTTCTTGACTTTTGGATGACTTCCATATCCTTAGGTAATAAGGCCAATATATTTATAAAGCGGACCCACCTTTATTACTCGGAGTGTACATGTATTTGTTGATTTAAATTCTTTTACGTGAATATACGTATATATATCTTTATAAATGATAGAAATTAGAATATAATTAATAGTGTATCTATAAAAAATTTAAAACTGCTCGTATATTAATAATATAAAACAGAAAGATCACAAGCGAAATCAAAATTCAAATTCAACTAGAAAGTTATTCCATTATCTATATTTTAAATTTAGCTTACTAAAATTAGTGATCATAAAGACAGAGAAAAAGGTTACCAAAATTAGTCGTGATTAACTTTATTTTTACTTTTAATAAAGAAAATTTGGTAGTTAGTCATCAACATTAATAGTCATAAATATAATCTAAAGTCAAAGGGCCACGTGAAAGTATATAATTTAATTATCATGATAATAGAGGTTTGCACGATTTTGAAAAAAGAAATTAATTAAATTATAATTTTGACTAATATATTGGTTATTAGAGGCAAAACTGAAAATAATAATTTTTTTAATAATTTAAGTTGACTATTATATTGAAATAAGTATTTTATTTTATATATAGACGACAATTTGAAAGAACCGGAGAAAATAATATTAATATATTGTTAGTTTATTACTTTACAATTGATACTTTCTCGGATTCTTTTACCTGTCTAATTTTAATTTTTTACTTTTCTTTTTACTTATTATCTTTATCAAATCAAGAAAAAATAATATATTTTTTATTTATTATATTTTCAATTTATTTAAAGAGTTAATGTTTTTGAAAAAGGTAGAACCTCTTTAATAAATAAATTGATTTTGAAATTATATCTTAATAGTTGAGTCAAGTAAAAAATGGACGAGTAAATAGAGACAAATGGCGTACAAATCTAGAAATGAACAAATTTATCATTCATTATAGTTTCTTCATCTATCCAAATTAAAATGCCCATCTGTTTTAATTAATTTGTCTGATTTTAATTCAATATGAAGTTCAAGAAAATTTAATAAAATTCAATATTGTTGTCTTTAACTAGAAAATATATAATATGTCAAAATATCATTTAATTTTATAGTTTTAAATATATCATGTAGAAAATTAAAAAAATATTTTTTCTAAAAATGAAAAGATAGATTTTTTTTATCAACCGAAGTAAAAAAAAAAGAAGAGAAAATCACTAATCGCGACATAAGGAGTATATAGGAGATGAAAAGAGGAGGGAATTAAGGGGTAAAAATAAGCTCATAAAATATCATATAAATAACCTATTCAAGTTTAGACGAGTTAATGATAAAAATTCGACAAGTTAAATTACAATCAAATGTTTGATTCATTACAACTTAAATAACTTTTGACCACTTATTTGTTAAACTCAACTTATTTTAGCTCGTTCAAACTCATTCAATTCAATCTGTTTATTTGATATCTCCACTAGAACGTAACTCTGATAATGTTCATTTGTCCAACTATATGCACCATTAGCATTAATGACACAATTATTTTGTTAATACTAGTGGTTATAATTAACCACTTTATTATATATATATATGCTAAGTAGCCCTCCACTTTCTTGTCTTTGACATTGTTAACTAAACCGTCCTGTTTAATTAATATTATATGCTAATGGTCACCCCATCCAAATATAAATACAAAAAAAAGAATAAATTATATTACTTGCTTACAAAGGCTTGAAATTCCTTCTATAAATTCCCTAAATTTATTGTTTTCTCAAACATCAAGCAATTAAGCATACAAACATTACAAACACTTAAAAATATATCTCTTACCATAAAGTTTCAAATTATGGCTTCCATGGGAGTAGACTATGCATATCTTCAGGTACAACAAAAACGTCTTAAAGAGAAGTTGAAGAAAATGGAAGAGGAAAATGCTCGAAGTAGTAATAATGAGAGTGACACAGTGAAGAGATTAACCGCGGATAGTAATTATAGTAAGAGTAAGAAAATTTACCCGGATGGCTTTGTTTCATTTGAGTCTAATGAGAACTTAGGTGTATAGCAAGGGGTATATATGTAAAAACATGTAAACCCCCCACCCTCTCCACCCAAGTCATATTTCTCTATATTTTCTTGTAAAAAAAGTTTCATTTGTTATGTATTAGTAATATATATGGTATTGTTAATATTATATTTTGAACCTTTTGTATGGTGATTGTTCTAATTAATAATTATTTTATTTTATTTTATGTAACATATTCTTTTATTAGTTTTTTAGAAGAACGATTAAACTTTAAAATAATTTAATTTTCGAACATCTTTTCATACACTAAATGCATGTCCCTTCATATAACAACATTTTAGATTTAATTAAAGTTTATTTTATGCTATTGTCTTATTGTGCTGTGGGTTACATATACCGTCTATTTTTACTTCTTTCAATATATTAAAATTAAATATTTATTTTTATTTATTCAATTCAAAAAATAATTAAAAAATATAGACTAATCACTTAATTTTTAATTTACCCTTATTATTATTAATGTAACTATAGTCATTTCCAATAGTATATTATTTGTTTTATTTTTAGGGGTTACAAGTATACCCTTGGGGTTAAGACTATGATTATTTATCAATAATGTACCGTTGGTAACAAAAATCCTTTTTAACAAAATATCATATGTATGCAATGTTTTATATTGTATAAATAATGTATAACAGTTTATAAATGATGTATAGATACTACATACCAAATATGTATATATGTCTATATACATTATTTATACAATATTTATATACTGCAGATTCATTTTTTTTCTCAATCCCAACTAACTAAATCTCCTCTAAATAGTTCCAAAATTTAAATATGAACTCCTCTAAATATCTTTAATATTTTAATACATTATTCACTCAAAAATATTTGAGATGCGTCGATTTTTAAATCAAAATTCAAAGTCCAACTAGAAAGCTGTTTCATTATTTATATTTTAAATTTAGCTTACTAATTAGTGATCATAAAGACAAAGAAAAAGGTTACTAAAATTAGTCGTGATTAACTTTATTTTTACTTTTAATAAAGAAAATTTGGTAGTTAGTCATCAACATTAATAGTCATAAATATATTCTAAAGTCAAAGGGCCACGTGAAAGTATATACTCATGTAGTCATGTACATTTTAATTATCATAATAGAGGTTTGCACGACTTTGAAGAAAATAATTAACTAAAATTATAGTTTGACTAATATTTCGGTTATTAGAGGCAAAAATGAAAATAATAATATTTTTTTAATGATTAAGTTGACTATAATATTGAAATACGTATTTTATATAGACATGACAATTAAAAAAAATGAAGAAAATAATATTGATATATTATTACTAACAAGTCAGAAGATACCTAGAGGGGGACTAGAACTTTACAATTTAAATACTCCCTCCGTTCCTTCTTACTTGTTTAGTTTTAATTTTTACTTGTTATATTTAATAAATCAAGAAGGAATAACAGTTTTACTTATTATATTTTCAATTTGTTTAGAAAGTTAACGTTTTTGAAAAAGATAGAACCTCTTTGATGAGTAAATTGATTTTGAAATTCTATTAATTTAACAAGGGTAAAATGATAAACTCATTGTATGAATAAATATTTTCTTAATAGGTGTGTCAAGTAAAAAATAGACAAGTAAATAGAGACAGAGGGTGTACAAAGCTAGAGATAAACAAATCCATCATTCGTTATAGTTATTTGATCGATCCAAATTAAAATGCCCCTCTATTTTAATTAATTTGTTTGATTTTAATTCAATATGAAGTTCAAGAAAATAAAAAAATCTTTTTCAATATTGTGGTCTTTAACTAGAAAATATATAGTATGTCAATATGTAATTTAATTTTGTAGTTTTATACATATCATGTAGACAATTGAAACATTTTTTCTTAAACAGACTAAAAAATATATATAATAAAACCACCAATCGAGATAGAGAGAGTATATAGGAGATGAAAAGAGGAGGACTTAAGGGGTAAAAATTAGCTTATAAAAATATCATGTCTATTCTATTCTAGTTTAGACGAGTTAATGATCAAAATTGGACAAGTTGAACTATAATCAAATGTTTAGTCCATTACGACCCAAATAACTTGACCTTGATCACTTACTTATTAACTCAATTTATTTTCGCTCGTTCAAATTCATTCAATTCAATCTGCTCATTTGATATCTCGACTAGAATGTGTCACGACCCAAAACCGAGCCGCGACTGGCACCCACATTTACCCTCCTATGTGAGCGAACCAACCAAACTAAACCTTAACATTTCAATTTAATATCAACATAAAGCAATGCGGAAGACTTAAACTCATTAATAAAAGACAATTCAATAACTTCTAAAATTCAACATCTATTATTTCCCCAAAATCTGGAAGTCATCACCACAAGAACATC
>NC_028641.1:74051604-74067134 GCF_001406875.1 Solanum pennellii
CGTGTCCATGACGGTCCGTCGTGGGTTCCGTCGACTCACACAGTTTTTCCAGAAATAAAATCTGCTGCTCAAAACGACTAAACAGGTCGTTACAGAATGTAACTCCGATAATGTTCATTTGTCCAACTATATGCACCATTAGCATTAATGACATAATTATTTTGTTAATACTAGTGGTTACAATTAACCACTTTATTATATATATATATATATATATATATATGTTAAGTAGCCCTCCACTTTCTTGTCTTTGACATTGTTAACTAAACCGTCCTGTTTAAAATTAATATTATATCCTAATGGTCACCAGTCACCACCCAAAAATAAACACAAAAAAAGAATTAATTATATATATTGCTTGCTTACAAAGGCTTGAAATTCCTTCTATAAATTCCCTAGTTTATGGTTTTCTCAAACATCAAGCAATTAAACATACAAACATTTCAAACACTTAAAAAGAATATATTTCTCTTACCATAAAGTTTCAAATTATGGCTTCCATGGGAGTAGACTATGCATATCTTCAGGTACAACAAAAACGTCTTAAAGAGAAGTTGAAGAAAATGGAAGAGGAAAATGCTCGAAGTAGTAATAATGAGAGTGACACGGTGAAAAGATTAACCGCGGATAGTAAATATAGTAAGAGTAAGAAAATTTACCCGGGTGGCTTTGTTTAAAAGAAAATTTACCCGGGTGGCTTTGTTTCATTTGAGTTTGGACTCTGAAATAATATAGCTAAGGGGTATATATGTAAAAACATGTACCCCACCCCCACCCCACCCCACCCCAAGTCATATTTCTCTTTATTATATCTTGTAAAAAAGTTTCACTTGTTATGTATTTGTAATATATATGGTATTGTTAATATTATAGTTTGAACCTTTTGTGTGGTGATTGTTCTAATATATAATTTTTGTGTTTTAGTTTGTTTGACATATTTTTTAATTAATTTTTTCTAAGAAGTATGATTAAATTTTAAAATAATTTAATTTTTGGACATCTTTTTATCCACAAAATACAGATAATTATATATCCCACTAAGATAAAATGTCTCTTCAATTAACAACATTTTAGATTTAATTAAGCTTTCTTTATGCTATTGTCTTATTGTGTTGTGGGTTACATATTTCGTCTATTTTTACTTCGTTATTATATTAAAATTAAATGTTTTTTAATTTAATTTTAAAAATAAAAAAAAGTAATTTTCACTTAATTTTTAATTTACTTTTATTATTATTAAGGGTAATAGAACGTAGATGGATAACTTTTCAATGACTCGTTAATTAAAGATTATGATTATCTATAATTAGTATGTACCGGCAACAAAAATTATCATATGTATATGTAATTTTTTTTATTGTATAAATAATATATAATAGTTTATAAAATGATGTATAACTATATATCAAACATATATATACATTGATATATATTGTTTATACAATATTTATACACCGCATATTATTATTCTTCTCAATCCTAACTAGCTCAAATTTCCTCTAAATAGTTTCAAAACTAAATATGAGTTCCTCTTAATATTTTAAATATTTTAATATATTATTCACTCAAAAATATCACATCAATTTTTTAAAGTCTAATTTTGAATAAGCTTTGATGATCTAAGAACAAAGAGGAAGGAAGGAAGAAAGGAAGCAACCATTAATGGCCAATTGGATAAGAACAAATGCACTTCAAATGAAAAAAAAACAAGTGATAATTGAGTTATTTTGAATAAAAAAAATTGACTCAATAAATATTTTGTATAATTTTTTCAAATATTAATCCAACTCATCACCTTGAACAAATTAGTTAAGTGAAGTAGTGGAGATTTGCCTTTTTCATTAATTAGTCTTAATCTCATCAATTCCATCAAAGACAAACATAATGATTATTTATCCCTAAAAAAAAATGATAGAATGCACCTATCACTAATTAAGAAGATTAATTGTTCAAATTAGGAAAACATGCATTTTGTTGGACATATCAATCCAAAAGTATACTTTAGGTTGACCTATTTAAATAATTATGAATTTATATGATATATATTTATATCTAGTTTTTACTACCACAAGACAACTAAACAAACATAAAGTATGTCTATATATATAGCTTATTATAATGTTGCTTTTTGAAGGGACATTTTCTCTTAGTGGATATATATATATATATGTCTCAAACATATTCTAAATTGGTAAATTAATTTTAGTTGCTAGAGAAGGCTGACAGCTAACTCCATTAATGTCCAAAGCTAAATGCACCATTAGAATTCTCTTCATTATCTTAATTCCTTTTTTTGTTAATATTAGTGGTTAAGCCACCTTAATAAAGATAACCACTTTATATGTTAAGTAACCATTAGCCATCAAAAAGAAAAAAAAATTATTACATTGCTTGCTTAGAAAGATGAGAAATCTCCTCCATATAATATTAATTAAATTTTCTTGTTAAGTGTATGAGCCTCTCAGGCTCTAACTAATTAATTGTCTTTTTCTTATCTCAATTTATGTGATGATATTAAATAGGGAAAATTGTATATAATAGCAAATTAATAACCTAAAATAAATGGAATAGCTAGGGTTTGATTTAATTGTGCTCCATCCAAACGTTAGCTATAATTTGCCAGCGTCTCTCTCCCAGAAATCTCGCTCGCCACTCTCCATTCTCGCTCGCCTCTCTCGCTTTATACACAGAAGTGTATAATTCTGTTTCTGTTTTGTATAAAGCGAGAGAAAATTGTATATACACATGCAAAAATATATATCTTCGTGTTATACACTTAATTATACAATTTACAAACATTTTACTTCAAATATTGCAGAGAAAAAGGTCAACGAATTATATAATTGCGAATTATACAATTGCACTGAAATACAATTTTCTCTAGCTTTATACAACAGAAGTGTATACATTGTGTTTCTGTTTTGGTATAAAGCGAGAGAAAAACATATATCTTCTTGCTATACACTTAATATTGCAGCGAAATAGGCAGTGAATTATACAATTGTGCATTATATAATTGCAGTGAAATAGGATAGCGAATTATACAATTGCAGCGAAATAGGCCAACGAATTATACAATTTAGGCTAGCGAATTATACACTTGTATATGTATAGCGAATTATACAGTTTTATGTTTGCTATGGAGCGCAATTATGCAAAGTTTGCTATAGCATACAAATATGAATTTTTTGTTTGCTATATGTGAAAGTTGTCCTATTAAATATAGAATGTGTTAATAAATAAAATAAAGACTCTTGAACGTGTAATTTAAGTTAAATCTTAAAAATGTGTATGACTATAACATCGTTTTAATATCTGATTAAGGATAAAATGAAAATTTTAAAGATTTAATTGTTACTAAATATAAAAAAGTATCATATTTTTTTTAAAAAAAATCACATATACAGAGATAAAGAAGTAATTATATATAAGATCATGACCATATAGGTGTCAACAGAGGCAAATAATCAAAATTTGAAGTTTATAAATTTTGAATTCTAATTTTAAGAAGTTTATAAATTTTGAATTCTAATTTTAAAAAAAGCTATGCATATCAACCAAATAGATGATTTCGGATTAGCTATGAAAATTTTGAGTTTCTATATGCATTGTCTAATATCATATCAATTATCCATTTTTCTTTTTATGTATGCTTCTTAAGAAATTAGAATTACAACTAATAATTTTATTAATTTACTCTTTAACTTTTTTTAATACACTTTAGTTATATGTCTTATCAATTAATATCAAGATTAACGATGAAGAGTTTTTTTTAGGAACCTACAATATTTACATATTCAAAAAAACCTACTTTGAGGTAAAAATAATGAAAAAAGTAATTAATTATATCATAATTATACAAATTGACAACTTATTTGCTACGTATATTTTTATAGACAAGTAATATCCTAAAACTTTTCTAAAAAGTTATACCATTAATTTATGTTAGTGACAATGTCTGCACCAACATATGTGTTCCTCTAAGAAGTTAATATGTTAGCGATATACCTTATTTTTTTAAAAAAAAATATATAATTAAAAAATAAAATGAAATCGCTGTCAAGGCAGCGATTTGTAAGAAGCAAAATTTTGAAATCGCTGCTTAGGCAGCGATTTCATTTTTTTATTAAAAATTTTTTTTTTTTGCAAAATCGCTGCTGAGGCAGCGTTTTTACTTTTTAAGTCGCTACACCTGCAGCGATTTTACCGTTTTGGTTAATATAAAATTTTATATACCGTTTTGAAATTTTTATTAATATTTTGTACCCTTTAAATTTCGGACTCGTCAAACTTTAATGTATGGTGCAAATTTAAAATAGTTAAACTCCAATGTGTCTATCCGATAAAGAAAAAACTACTTTTTTTTTCTTTTAAATAAGTGGTCCAGTTTGGTTTTCATGCAAAGCTTGTGGTTCATTTTTAACGTGTGGTCCTATGATTTCTAAGTGCTAATACAACCTTTTATTTGGAGCCAATGGAATTAGGGTTGCAATTAATTTTCTTAATTATATGTGGAGGGTCTTTGACGTGATAAGATAACTAATTTAATTTATCTATTTGAAATATCTTTATATGTAACGTGATAAGATAAAAATTACACACGGCGAAAATATTTGTCATTTTAAAAAAAGATATGAACGCATTGGTGAAGATTTAGTGGTTGATTTCAACCTGGAGCATTGTTGTAATGATCTCTAATATCCCGTGATGATTACACTCGTGAATTTAAGAAAATACGAAAGATATTTAAAATTTATGATCTAAAATAAATGATAAATATTTATAATCATATATCACTTTATTAAAAATAAAATACACATTTTAAATTTATATAATTACATAATATATAAATATATCATTCTTTTTCAAATCAAGTAAAAAAGAAAATAAATCATATAAACTAGAATCGAACGAATACTTTTGACCTTACATGTAAATTAGCGCGTACTAGTATACTTGAAGTAGTTTGATTGAAATTTTCTTACATAAATTGAGGCCATTGGATAATGAAGTAAAAATAATTGGACATTTCATATAATATTATATCACTTTTAGAAAAGGGCAACTTTCACATATAGCAAACAAAAAATTCATATTTGTATGTTATAGCAAACTTTCCATAATTGTGCTCCATAGCAAACATAAAACTGTATAATTCGCTGGCCTATTTCGCTGCAATTGTATAATTCGCTATCCTATTTCACTGCAATTGTATAATGCGCAATTGTATAATTCGTTGACCTTTTTCTCTGCAATATTTGTATAAAATTTGCATTTGTCTACAATTGAATTGAAGTAAAATGTTTGTAAATTGTATAATTACGTGTATAACACGAAGATATATGTTTTTGCATGTGTATATACAATTTTCTCTCGCTTTATACAAAACAGAAACAAAAATTATACACTTCTGTGTATAAAGTGAGAGAGGCGAGAATGGGAGAGTGGCGAGCGAGACTTTTGGGAGAAAGGCGCCTGACAAATTTTGGCTAACGTTTGCTATGGAGCACAATTAAATCAAACCCTAGCTACTCCATTTATTTTAGGTTATTAGTTTGCTATTATATACAATTTTCCCTTTAGAAGGGCAACTTTCACATATAGCAAACAAAATAGAAAATATATACATAAAATATTTAATTTTAGGGAAAGATAATGTGTCTCATTGTTTAGGCTACAAATTTGCCGCTGACAGCATACATATACTGATATACATAATCAATTTTTTTTATTTAAGGGAAACATTATGCGGTTATACTATTTAATTATTCTTCATAGCTATGATTTGCTATAATTATCATTCGCAACTTACATTATACATTAATTACGTGGGTTGACTCCGAATTTGTATAATTAGTCACGTTTATATAATTAGTCACGTTTGTATATGTATAATTCGTCAGAATATATAAATACATATGTAAATTTAACCTATATACATATACAATTCACCTCCCTCTCACTCTCGCTCGTCTCTCTCCTCCCTTTCCCTATCTCGCTTACCATACAAATGCATATGTATAATATAGAATTTTATATAATTATATACATATACAATTCACCTCTCTCCCACTCTCTGCCCTCTCTCGCTTGCCTCACTCCTTCGTCTCTTGATTTCGCTCGCGTCTCTCCTCCCTCTCCCAATCTCTCAAGTCATATATACAAATACATATGTATAATATACAATTATATATAACCAATGTACATATACTATTCACCTTTCTCCCACTCTTTTTCCCCTCTCTCTCGCCTCTCTCCTCCATATAACATGTAGCTAAAAATCATAATTACCAAATTATTACTATACAGAGTAATACATTATTTTTAAATAGCTATGTGTGAAAGTTATTTAATTCCACTCTAGAAGGGTTCATCTTTTTACTCTTTTAGTGACTAATGAGATATTATATTTTGTTTGCTTACTAACTAAACACACGTATATATATATATATATTTCTTATGAAAATATTTCTCTTTCCTACCAAAGAAACCCATAATGTCAAAATAACCCCCCTCCCCATCCCAAGTAAAATAAAAAATAATATTGGATTAACTCTGAAAAGTAGTAACTTCTAACTTCTTCCTTTTTCCTACTAAATGTAGTAAAATTCCCATGATGTGTTTTTTTTATTTTATAGTACTTCTTCAATTAGAGGAAACTTGGCAATATAAAAGAGAAAACAATATAACTAAAACTTTTAACATAAATTGAAACAAAAGAAGATTTAAAAACATTACCAGTGAAACATTTTTACAAGGAAATAAAGAGAAATATGACTAAAAAAAAGTGTACAAGCTAGGTGAACTAGCACTTTATTTTTGACATATGATGGTACCGTATGTCAAAAATACTATCCTTTATTGTGTATTTAGATATCGAACCCAAATTGCTATTCTCAATTTTCACCTAAGTTCTCATTAGACTCCAATGAAGCAAATCCACCAGGGTAAATTTTCTTACCCTTACTACGTTTACCATCCACGGTTAATTTTTTCACCGTTGCACCTTGATTATTACTATTTCGAGCATTTTCCTCCTCCATTTTCTTTGACTTCTCTTTTAGGCGTTTTTGTTGTACGTGAAGATTAGCATAGTTTACTCCCATAGATGCCATAATTTGAATTATTTTTTTATACTAAGAGGAATTAAATTGCTAAGTGTTTGAAATATTGTGTGATTGCTTAATTGCTTGATGTTTGAGATAACCATAAACTAGGGAATTTATAGAGGGAATTTCTAGCCTTTGTAAGCAAGCTATGCAATTTATTTTTTATTTTTTTGGGTGGCTAAAGGTCATCATTAGGGTATAATATATAATTAATTAAACATGACGGTTTAATTTACAACACATGAAGTGGAGGGTTACATGCATATATATATATATAAAGGGTTATCTTTAATCGTTAAGGTGGCTTAACCACTAATTATTAACAAATGAAGGAATTATGATAATGAAGAGAATGCTAATGGTGCATTTAGCTTTTAACTTTAATGGAATTAGCTGTCAGCCTTCTCTAACAACTAATTTAACAATTTAGATAATGCTTAAGAATTCCCTCCAATAAAACAGACTGTTTAAAGAAAAAAAGTTCGAAGTATAAGAAGAAGAGAAAAACTCAAGTGATGAGGATGGGCTTTATTTTTATTAGAAACTCAAATTTTTCGAAGTTTCAAATTTTAACTTCAAAATTTATGGTTAAACGGGAGCTTGGTGTAATTTCAAGTGGAAGTTTGAAAAGAGTATAATGTACACAAATATTACCCTTCGACTCAAAATCACTCTGATCCAAATTTATTAAAACTTAAATGGTCTGAATAAATTAGATAAGTATAAGTCAATTTTTACATCCATAGTCTGGTCATATCAAGGAAATTTGTCTTTCCTTCCCTTTTTATTAAAAGAATCTAGATGACAAGGGATGGATCTCAATGCATCGTGACAGTAAAATTATTTTATCACTTATAATTAATACCCTATCGTGTTTATAAATCATCTGTAAAAAATTCTAACTCGATAAAAAAACATACTTTAAGATAGTTATTCTGTCATTCTTCTGCAATAATGACTTAGCCAACGACACGTGCCCTTAGTCCAGAGACGCATGAATAATACATCGATTATCAAATAATAAGCTAAAAGTTTCCCTAAATTGTCTCTTTTTCTTTTTTAGCAAATGAGAAAGGCCTAGATATACTTACCACTCGTTAAGTTCAATTTCCTAGTTTAGAAGTCTCCTTAATAATGAAAGCTACATCTTATTGATTTAACTTGGATAAGTATACTTATATGTCTCCACTAAGATAAAATGTCCCTTCATACAACAACAATAATCATTAAACAATAATTTATGCCTTCCTAATTGTCTTGTGGCTGTAAAAGTTAGTGATGTATAAGTTGATAAACTTTTTTAATCATGAAGGTCAACAACCTAAAGTTAATCCTTGTTTATTAATTTTATTTTTCTAGAAATGTCCACCAACGTATATCAACAACTATATAACTTATTTAGTATAATCTGATAAGTGGGGTTTAAAGAGAATAGTGTATATTACACACAAGGTCAGCTCTACCTTTTTAAAATTAAGGTATTTATTTGTCTTAGACCCCCAAATTTCAAGGGGCCTCAAATTCTTGACAAGAATAAATTATGTGTTAAAATTTTTATAGAAAAAATAATTATTTATAATAAAAAGTAGTTTTTTAAAAAATAAGTTATGTTATCCACTTAAAATTTTTTTGTACTTTGTTAAAAATAAGAAATAGCAGTAAAAGTGTTGAACAAAGTGATGAATTATAGATTCTTTTTTATTTATTTTAAATTTTAATTTCAAGCATTACTCTAAGCATATTAAAATGAGGTATATCAAGTCGTGAACTTTTTTAGTCAAATTCTATGGTACTTATATCATTATGTTAACAATACATATAATAATTATTTCAAATAAAAGATGTTTTTCAATGTCGAGTTGACAAAATCTTACCTAAAATTAGTATTGAAAAAACAATATTATATACTAGTAACTTTTATCTAAATGGTGTAATTTTTTTTATTTAATAAATACGTATATAAAGTGTATTTATATTTTAGGCCACGAATCAAAATTTTACTTTAAACCCCCAATTACATTAAGCCGTCCCTGATTACACAATGTTACTTTTATCTTAAGAAGATAGAAAAAATACTTTTCATAAATGCTCACTTCAAATAACATTTTAAAAAATTATGTAAAGCAAATGTTATAACTAGTGATGAATCCATTGTAATTAATTTGCTACCAATAAAAAAAAGACTTAATTAATGAAAGCAAAAAGTCTTCCACTTACTAAACTTTTTTTTTTCTTCTTCTAAGTATTTATACCGTCAGTTGTTAACGAATCATTAACACTTATCAAGAGCTTAAGCTGGCCACATAGGAAAAGCAAATTGCATTACATTTTCTGAATATATTTTTGGTAATGGATATTGTGGTCATTAATTAGTTAATTTACACTTTTATAGTAAGATGATACACACGCGTGTCTATATACATAAATATTAATAAATTTTATCATGGGATTAAATACAACCGCCTTAAGATTATGACCGCAATCTTAAAGACATATTTTAATCAGTGTTTTAAAAAGTGAGAGTGTAAGGCAAAGCGTTTTATACGATACATGGGGAGATGTAAGCTCTGAGATACGTAACTCCTATAGATTTACGGGGCGTACTCATGCATATTTAATTTTATAGTTTTATTACTAATAAAATAAGTAAAGTAAACCTTTTAATAATTTATGATTTTTATTTGAGATAAGTATTAATAATTAATAATGGAAAAAAAGTATTATAATTACTATTTGAGAAATAACATTACACCAATAATAAAAATATGATGTAAAGCAAAAAAGATTATAAAAATAATTAAAAATGCTCGGGCGTACGTTTTGACATCCAGGACTAACGGCTTACACCTCAAATTTTAGGACTCAAGCCTTATATATCTACGTCTTTAATTTATGTCCCGAAGCGTTTTTGATACGTTCCGCCCGAAACTCACCCTGAAACTCGCCCCAAAAACGTGTTTGAAAACACTGATCTTAACTAAATTATTCAAGTCCTATTAACCCCAACCTATTTTTAAAAAAAATTGTATACACTTTTTTGACTAACGTGACATCCAAACATCTTTTATGCGCCTCAAAAGGTATACAAAATTATAAAAATAAAATGAATTCGAGGATAATAGTATCTTAGTTTAGTTAAAGTGTGTTTCTGAAATTACGGTCATAATCAGAAAAGTACTTGTGCCTTATGCTTTTTATTATTAGTTAATTATACTAGAAATTATATTCTCACCAATAAAATAAAAATTTGAGGCAACTGACCAATAGAGCTACGAAGATTCCCTAGTAGACATTGATAAAATTCATTAGGTTTTTTTTTTGGATAGAATAGTGAAAGAACAACTCTTGCCTCAAATAACATATTATATCTTGTTAATAAACTGTCAACTTGATTGTTTAACTAATTTTGTGTTAGTAAGCCACTAACTCTAACAATTTAGTTAAGTGGAGCAACTGACCATAATTATTTAGCCACAGGTTATTATTATATTATTAATTAATTGTGGAGTGTGCTTACTTTAATTAATTATTATTGATTTACAATTTGTTCTAACTCAATAGAGAACAAAACTTCTTTAGAGAAAAAAATTATTTTCTATTTCATATAAGTGCTGTAGTTTGGTCTTCATGATATTCAAAGCTTGTAGTTAATTAATTCATTCTTAATGTGTGTGTCCTATTACTAGTAGTTATTGGCCTAACTTGATATTTAATTTCTTAGATTGGGAAGTCTCTAGTAAAAGTTGTTAGAATAGTTAAAAGTTTGATTTGGTTCGAAGACAAGTTATGATAAGAGATTAATTATGTTGCGATTGATTATTTTGTGATTATTTTTTATTGATTGTTTTATTTGTTATATTGATAATAGTTTCAAAAAATATCTTTCACTTTATTTAGCTTTCTATATTATACTTATGGGATTACTTCACGTAGTTGAGGCGTGTGAGAAATGTTTGGATGTCATCTAAGCTAAAAAGGTGTACAAATTATAAAAGAAATAAATTCAGGAGTAATAAAATCTTAATTTAATTAAGATGTATCTAATTAAGATGTGTTTTTGAAATTATGATCATACTTTAGTAGAGGATATATTTGTGCCTCATCCCTATTTTTTTACTTTTTTTTTTTGTAAAACTCTAATTATTACACCCTTAAAAACAAAACTAAATGAATCTCAATTGTTTAACTTTGCATTCCACATGAATCAAAATTATAGCAATTCAATGAGGCTTGTGGTAAGCCTCTCCTCTTCGCAATCATAAGCAAAAAAATAAAATAAAAAATAGACAAAAACAAAAAAATCAATTTTTTTTAATCCATCACACTAAACGAGAGTTCAGAGTCTAAAGGGTGAAAAATGTTAACAAAAATTCTAAAACGGTATATGAATTATTATTTTTTTTAACTAAAACGGCAAAATCGCTCACTAAGTAGCGATTTTGTCCGTCGAAAAAAATTAAACTTAAGTCGCTGCCTCAGCAGCGACATATTAAAAAAAGAAAATTTTAGTTTGGAAATCGCTCCTTTGGTAGCGATTTTGTATCAAATTTAACAAATCGCTGCTATTGCAGCGATTTTACTTTTTCAAGCGGACAAAATTGCTACTTCATAAGCGATTCTACCGTTTTGGTTAAAAAGAAATTTCATATACCATTTTGAAATTTTTGTTAACATTTTGCACCCTTTAGGCTCCGGACTCCACTAAACGACTGTTTAACGAAGAGATGAACTATTAGAACGGGGAGATCTAAAAACACTGTCAGCCATCAACATTGAACCTCAAGCTCATGCTATTCTTTTACTTTACTATTTTGATTCAAATTTCATAGTCATTGTTTTTTTAATCTTGTCCACATTAAATAAGCAATGTCATGGTATACAAATCACATATTTTGACCATCTCAATTTTGGTCTTTGAATTACGTTTATAAATTTAAATTGTATTATTTTAAAAGTAAATCAATTCGAAATTCAATATTGGCTACACTCTGTATTTTTTTGTTTATATTTGGATAATGATGGTGTTCCGTGAATGCATTTTGATAATTTCATCGGACATACTTGCCCAACAAAATTTAGAATGATCAGAAGAAATCACCTAATAATATTATTAGATTTTCAACGAAAATTTACGGACACTCTAGTATATGAATTTAACAAATTTTATTTCGACCTTGGAGCGCAATTTAACGCGAGACTATTTTATAATATGGCCATATAATATGAAGTGATTTAACTTTTATAAAAAATTCAGTAAAAGATTCATATAGTGTAAAAATACCATACATAAACATCCACAATTTAGGTGAATGCTTCAACAACAAACTTTACAACAAGCTTTAAAAAAAAAGAGAGAAATTAGAAAAGGGGAAAGAACACTAGAATGGAGAAAATTCATTTGTGAGCGTCATTTCCAAATGGATTCAATCCTGCAATGCACGATTCAAATTTAATCGGAGCTTGTGAGTTCCGGACATCGATGCGAAATCAAAAAAAAAAAAAAGGAACATTAGAAATTAAACTTGTACATTATTAACATACCCCCTTTCTATATATTGTACATAGTCCAAAATTACTACTCTTTATTTTCACCTAAGTTCTTATTAGAACCAAATCCACCGGGGTAAATTTTCTTACCCTTACTATGTTTACCAATCATAGTTAATTTTTTCACCGCACCACCCTCATTATTACTACTTCGGACATTTTCCTCTTTCGTTATTTTCTTTGATTTCTCTTTAAGGCGTTTTTGTTGTTCCTGGAGAAATGCATAGTTTACTCCCATAGATGCCATAAATAAATTGAAATGTTTATCGTAGGAGAAAAAAATTAATATTGCGTAGTATTTGATATGTGTACTTGCCATAGAATACAAGAGAATTTATAGAGGAAACTCGTTGCATTTGTAACCAAGCAATAATTATTAATTTTTTTTGTGTGTATGGATTAATTAGCTAGTGGTGACTCTTAGGTTATAAAATTATTTAATTAGGACGGTTTAGAACAAATTAAAGACATTTATGGAAGTGGAGGTTACACTTAAGGGAGGATAAAGTAGTTATGTTTTATTAATTAGGCGGTTTAATTAACCACTATTAGCAAAGTTATATGTTAGTGGAGTACTTAGCTGTCAACCTTCTCTAATTAAGAAGTTAATTAATTCACAATATATAAGTAATGAAATGATGCATAATTCAAATAATTATTTAGTTTAAAGTATTATGTTATAATTCTTACCTACTTTTCAAACATGTAAATAATTTGTATGAGTTTAAACACACATTTATTATTGGCTCCAAGAATAGAGCCATAAATTAATTAGTACATGACCAAATAGTTCTCAAACCAATGAAAACTACACCTTATTTTTTTTAAAAAAAATAATCCAAATTAAGTATATAATTAATATATCTCCACTATGGTAAAATGTCCCTTTATACAACAAGATTAAGTTATAAATATACTTTATGCTTGTCTAATTGTCTTGTGGGTCGTAAATAATTAAATTAATGAATATTTAATCTTGAAGGCCAACCTAAAGTATCTCTATTTCCTAAAATGTTCGAGAAATTAATTAATAATATCTCTAGCTATTACCAACTTGCATGTTTCCATTTAAATGATAAATCTACTTAGTGATAACTGCACTCTATTAAGTATTGTTATTATTAATGTTAAAAAGTTTGAGTAAGCTTTATGTTGTATTTTATGGAAACTAAAGAAAGATTAAATTAATTAATTAAGAAAATTACATTCACCAATCAATTATTTGTTTTCCATTAATTTTTAACGAATCATTAATTCAACACACGCATTTGAAGAGCTGAAACTGACCACATAGGAAAAGCAAACCACATAATATTAGATTAAAAATCATAACTTTTGCGTCACAAAAATAAACACTGAAAGAGTAATATGTATTAGGCTCGTGCTGATATATAAACTACGAAAAATCACAATCTATGAATCGTACCTTGTCACAGAGTTATATATCCAATGCTTTTCAAAGAAGAAATTTTCACAATAATCTTCTTAGAAACTTTACAAGAATTGGCAAAGGAAGAAGGAAAGTACGTTATTTTATTTTTTTTGGTTTTTCCGTTGGTGTTCAAAGTTCACATTGGAGCTCCAACTAAATTTAAATTGCGCTCTGAAGGGTCCATTTGGAGGTTGGCACTCCCAATAAGATTTTCTCCATACTCAAGGCTCGAACTCGAGACCTCTGATTAAGGGTGAAACATTCCCACCACCACAATCCATCACTACAACAAAAACAATTTTTAGCGGCATTAAATATTGACATTAATAAAGAGTGCTAAAGTCTTTACCGACATTAATTAAGTGTCATTAGAACCAATGTCCCTAAAGACTTTAGGACATATACAAAGAGTGACAATTACTGTTAAAATTACATATTTAACGGTAATTAAAAATTAATTATTCTTAATTGCCGCTAATAATTATTTTTTGTGGTAGTGTGCATGTTGGTAAGGAGAAAATAGTTTGTAATAATTCTCTCTTTATTTAACAAACAAAAGACAATGATTGAGAAGGAGTTAACTAGGACATGTATCAAAAGGATAACAGAAGTAGAGGTGAGATCATGCTTTTCGGATTGTCATTGGTCTCTATTTATCATTTGTAGTCTTTAATTTTCTTTCGAAAACTTGAGATATTCAGAATCTAAAAATGTATTAGATGCTTTTTATATTTATGCTATCAGGTTTAAGAAACTTCTTTGTGATTCTTATCGGTTGTGATCTGACTTCCATGTGAAAGTCTTGTGTGTGTTATTTCTTTCGATTTATCCACCATATTAGATATGTGTCATCATAACTCCGACTTTTGAATCGTGTTCATTCTTTAATTCAAATTTAATATATAATTCCTTCGATACAAAACCGTCCACACCACAAGGGGGCTTTGATAAAAATAAAAGTTATCGACCCGCTGAAAGAATTAAGCAAATACTAATCTCTTTCTTAGAGGTATTAATTAATTGTAGCCACAAATTGGTATTATTATACTTACTTCTCTAATAATGGCCTCATGTGCACATAATCTTGGTTTTTCTATATATTTTTTTACCTAACAATTCTTTTAAAAAGTCTGTGCAAGTTATCCCTATTTTTGAGAGAGAGAAACATAAGCATTGTCTTAGTCTTAGTAGTTGGCAATAGCAAATCAAACTCTTAAAAGAATAATTATTAGTTTGTTTATGATATAAGTGTTCTAATTTGGTTTTCATAAAAACTAATTAGCATGTGTGGACATAATTTAATAGGTTTTCTATTGATGATAAACTAATTAATTCTTTTTGTATCATGTTTCTGTTTATTCATTAAAAAATTCGTATCTCGAAAACAAATAAGGCATGAAAGGGAGTTGGAAGGAGGGACGGTGTGCGGGTGTGCGGGGGTG
>NC_028641.1:74067437-74069437 GCF_001406875.1 Solanum pennellii
GGGGTGGGGGGACGCTACAAGTCCTCTCTCGTTGTAGTTCATGAACCATCCATGCATCTCGTTGTGGGATATGAGCAGAGATTACTGCTAATCAGATGGAGTAAAATGTGATTGATGAAATAACTAGACATGTTATTTAACTTGATCTTAGTTATAACCAATTTGTAGGAATGATTGCGATTGATTACATTACAATGTCAATCTATTTCAACTCTCATCTCCAAAGGTGCAACCTTTCTTAAAATGACTTCTCTAATTCGCACACCTACTCTAAATTTGACAAGTTTGTGAGCTCGATGCATCTTGATCTTTTCCGATCATCATTTTTCTTAAACCAATTTTTTTCTAAAATCTCTCATCATTATTACGATATACAAGTGGAAGGGGATCATTTTTGAGTCATTTCTAATACCTTAAGGATATTTTTGATCTAATAAATAGATTAAAAAAACAGTTTGAAACATTTGTAAAGAGGAATTTCAAATCATGTATCATGTATCTCATCTATTTTGTACAAAAAAAAAACAATCTATTTTGTGACTTGACAATTAATTCACTATGGGAGTAAATTTAATGTTGAGAGTTATAATAAGGGAAACTTTCACATATAGCCACTAAAAAATAGCTTAATTACTTTTCATAACTATAGTTTGATAATTACAATTTCTAGCTACATGTTATAGGGAGGAGAGAGACGACTGAGCTGTGTGAGAGAGTAGAGAGGCGAGAGAGAGCAAAAAGTAGGAGAGAGGTGAATTGTATATGTATATTGGTTAGATAATTCTATATTATACATATATATTTGTATATATGACAAACGAGATTGGGAGAGAGAGGAGATGCGATCAAGATTGGGAGAGGGAGGAGAGAGGCGATCGAGAGAGGGCAGAGAGAGGGAAGAGAGTGGGTATTGTACACATGTATTTGTATATTCTGGCGAATTATACATATACAAATATGACTAATCATACAAACTCGAAGTCAGCCCACATAATTAATGTAAAATGTTAGTCGTAAGTGGTAATATCAAACTATAGCTATGATGAGTAATTAAGTAGTTTAAATTTATTTAACCGCATAATTTTCCCTCATAATTATGTAGAAATTATAATTATGTAGAAACTATGGTTATTGAAATCTTCTAATTAAGATTTGTGATATGAGAAAGAACAACTAATGATTTATTGAGGCTCATATATATGATTTTATCCCAATAATTTCGTATGTGAATGTTGAACACTACTCATCCATTATATTGGATAATGATTGTATCGACCTCTCGGCTATCACAATCGAACGCACCTTAATTATTTTATCACAGATATTTATCCGACATATCATGAGTTAATTAGAAAAAATTATCTAATTTTTTTTCTCTCGGCTGCACTTTATATATCTAAATTTTGGAAATTTTAAAAATTGAGGACAACTTCAGATGTCACTTTATGTCTTTTTTTTTAAATCAATAAAATTACTAAATCCATTGTTTTATCGAAAAATGTATTTCGAAAAGAGTTGTTTCATTTTAAGGCTATTTTAGGAGTCGCCACTTAATTTTTTAAGGAAAATTAAGAAAACTTATTTTCAAACAATTTAAACAGAAAAATTGTGTTGAAAACATTCTAATGGGTTCGGAATTCTTATTAGCGTCTTAGGAAGGTGTTTAAGGCACCTAAGACACTCCGTTAACTACGGTTTTCCGACGATTAACTTATTTGACTATTTTATTAACTTTTGCAATTCTTTTGTTGAACTTATTAAAGCTTCATTTAGACAAATTACAAGTTTTGCAACCTTTGTTGTTTTAAGATTTCGTTAAAGCTAAACTCAACTTTAAATCTAAGCAACTTAGTGAATTTGAAACGTCTATCAATTTTATGTCTTAAGTTTGATAAAACGAAAGGCGTTCAATGGGAAGTTTGGAGTTTCTAACTCTAAAACTAATGATAATTCAAACAAACGCACAAACAAGTAATAAAGAGAGAGAGAGAGAGAGAGAG
>NC_028641.1:74071590-74097705 GCF_001406875.1 Solanum pennellii
TATATATATATATATATATATATATATATTTATATAATTTTTTTTAAAAGTTTCGCAAGATTTATAAAACTAATTAACTTAAATAATTTGAAAAACTCACGAAACTCGACAATTAATTTATACCAACGTGGGTCAAAAATTGGGTGTCAACATCCATTTGATTTTATTTAATCAATAAAAATACCTTGTGCTAAGGTTCATATAATTTAATGATACTTTACATAAACATACAATAATTTAGTAAAAAAATTAAACAAAAATAGAGAAATAGAAAGAAAAAAAAAATATATATATATATATTTACATTTCACCTTGCTATGTTTTCGAGAGTCCAAATTACTACTCTTTATTTTTCACCAAAGTCACCAGGGTAAATTTTCTTACCCTTACTATTTTTACCATCCACGGTTAATTTTTTTATCACATCACCTTCATTTTTACTACTTCGATCATTTTCTTCGTCCCTTCTTTTTGACTTCTCGTTAATACATTTTTGTTGTACGTCAAGATGGGCATAATTTGCTCCCATGGATGCCATAATTTGAAATATTGCTAAGTATTTGAAATATGTGTTTGCTTAATTTCTTGATGGTTTGAGAAAACTATAAACGAAAGAGGGAATTTATAGAGGAAATTCCTATTTTTTATTTTGTTTTGGTGGATGGTGGCCCTTTGACTATAATTATAATATAATTTTAGTGTAAATAATGTCAACATTATTAGCTTTCCCTAAAAGTAGAAATAAATAATTAGCACTTGAAATATGAAATTTGAATTTTTTTTTTTTTTGGTTTTCGGCTCGTGTTCGATATCCATTTTGGTGTCCAACTAAATTTGAATTCACGCTGGAAAGTATCACATTAGAGGTAAAGCGCTTCTTATATAACAAAAACGACTTCGTACCTGAAATTTGAATTTTAAGAATAAGATATGTTATGAATCTGTTATAACAAGTAATTAGATTTTAAAAAAATTGTATAGTTACTTATTTTCATGGATTAAAAGTCATTGATAAGGGTAAAAATTAATTTTTTATATGACTTAATCCATTATATTAACTATTAAGTGGAGGTTACACTAACATTAATGGATAATTAATTAAACTTATCGTATGATTAGCTATCTAGCCGTCTTAACCATTATAATTAGCAAATGATTATACCACAGGGATTATGATAATAATTAAGGGAATGAATAATCCATATATTAAGTTGGACAATAAATGACTTAGCTACCAACCTTGTCTAAACTTTAACAGAATAATGCTAAATAACGGTGTATTGTTTCTATCAATCTATTTTATAATTTTTTAGAATTTATCTATACGTTAATACTTTTTTTTAAAAAAAAATTATGTTAATATAGAAATTATGGTTATACAAGTTAATATTGTAATCATTGAAACTCTATAATATTGACTATTTTATTTTCAATATAAGTACAAAAAACAAAAACTATTTATTAATCTATAGGTCCAACCAGGAACATCTCCATGTGATCAGTTTATGCTATAAATATTTAGGCATGGTTATTTTAAAATGATGAAATTTTTCATTGTATTTGTTTTCAATATAGATATATCGTAAATGATTTATTTCTATAAATTTTGGGGGTTTTAACCACACTTAAAAGGATTTTTAGAAAATAATGATTTTATAAGAAAATATCAGACCATGATACAAAACTTTATAAATTATACATTACATAAAAAAATATCATTAGCGGTTATTAATTATTAATTAATTTTTATTAAATATGTATTTTTAGCGGCAATTAATATTTTTTTGTATATGATCCTAAAGCCTTTAGCGACATTGATTCTAATGACACTTAACTAATGTCAGTAAAGACTTTAGTAATCTTTATCAATATCAATATTTAATGTCGCTAAAAAGTTTTCTTATAGTGATAGTAATATTAAATGTCAGTTTAATTATGCGTTATTTAAAAATTTGAGAAATATATGAGCAAATATCATATATTTGCAAGACAGCTGGTTCTTGTTTGTATTATTTTGCAACAAACATGACATTAGATTTAAGGAAATGTTGTAATAATATCCTAAAAATAGAAGATTCAAAGTTTAAAAATAATGTAAGGTGTTCTTTTTACTAAAAATAAATAAAGTAAAATAATAGCAAATGCCAAAAAGCATTCTCAGAACCTGTTTGCCCAAATGATTGAGAGGCCAACATTATTACTACTATTATTTGTGAAAAATTGAAATGTTTGATCCATTAGTAAAATCATTTTTAAATATCTTTCACAATAAATATTCAAAATAATCCTAATATCTAGTAAAAATGCATCAATTTACGTTTAAAAATATTTTTGAAATTAAATTTGTCATACACTTAGTAAAAATACTCTATTTTTTTAAAAAAAATATTTTTTTTAAAATCAGTAATTTTTAACCGCTCGATAAAAAATAATAATTTAGTAACAATTATTTTACACGTGTTCAATAATGCAGACCTCGAAACGTCGAAGCTACTCTTTCAATAATTGGTGGTTTGCCTATTTAATCATAGAGTTTAAGAATTAGGCCCACTCTTGTTGCAAGACATTTGTAAAAAAAATTTTAAAATATTAGGTCTCGAGCGTAACTCATATTTTAAAAAATTAATTAAAATGTGTACAAGTTGACATATTTAGTTTGATTTTGATACTGTGTAAATAAAAATTTTAGATTTAATTCGTACCTCAAAAATAACTAAAATAAATACATTATTCATTTTTTATAAAAAGATAAAAAATTATAATCATTTCACCAACGTGAAATATTCTATTTCATTAAATAAACACTCTTTTTAGCTATTAAAAGATTGAAAAGAGAGGTAATTAGCTCGCTTGACTTCGATAAATGATGTGATTGTCCAGACATTTATTTTTCATTTTCACTAATTAATTTTCTTTTCTTGATGTTAAATTTTATTAATTTGAGGAATTATTTAAAAATTGCAGGGAAAGAACACTACAAAAAATAAAAAAAATAAAACACATAAATTCTACAATTTCAATTTCTAGTTCTACAAAACGGTGTTCCATTCTATCTAGAGAAGAATTAATTCAAATCTTGAACAAGTGTGAGGGTATTATATTATGTAAAAAACACAATTTTTAATGAACTTGATTCAATAAAAAAAATTATAATTTTTTTCTATTTTTTAATTATATTTTGATTGCATGAATGACATGAGCTATAAAATTTTGTTTTTTTTTTGGTTTGGGGTGGGGGTGGGGGGTGGGGGGGGGGCTTCCCTTTTTACCCCTTGTTTGGAAAAAAAAATGTCTATATAAGAAGTAAACAAGATACTATCATATAGGAATCAAAGTAAAGTAGGAAAAAAGAAAATATGGGTCTTGGAGAAACTTTGGAGTATATTTATGATATGATGAAAATTAGTCATAAATCCAATAATAAGAAGAGGCAATTTCATACAGTAGAGCTCAAAGTAAGAATGGATTGTGATGGCTGTGAGCTTAAAGTCAAGAAAACTTTGTCATCATTAAGTGGTAAGAAATTAATTAAACACTATATGTTATATACTAATTGGTTATAAGGTTTTTATTAATTTAGTTAGTTAGTTATTTATTAATACACGTAATATAATTTTTTATAGAAGGAAATTCGATTGGAGCTCTTTTTAGTTTCACACTTTCATTATGCCATTAGCGTGATATCAGAGTTTGAATTTCTCTCTCATTCAAACAACTGTATTATGAGTTTAAGTTATATGCATGGTGGTATAAAAATATATACATAATATGATCATTACTTATAAGGTGATTAAATGTGATCTACAAGCATTTTATGTGACACAACACAAATAGTGAGTTCAAATTTTTAATAATTTTTAAATATTTTAAATTGTCGGTTATTGTGATTTACAGTACATTTTAAGCAGTTAGTACATACACGAATTTGATTTAACAAAATTTGAATTTTCTGTGTAATTCACATCTAGAATTAAAGAGCTTGACCCTTATACCTACTCTGAATAGTAGTGTCATATAAGTAAAAAGAGTACATTTCTCCTGTCTTAATATGTATGATATAGTTTGATTAAATACGAAGTTCAGAAATATAGAAAAACCTTGTAATGTTCTAAAACTAATTCCTTAAAAAAGTACATCGTCTTTATAGACTTTTTGTTTAATAAGCTAGACTCAATGCGAGCAAATTAAAATCTTAGTAGCGTCATTAAATAATTAAAAAATAAAAAAGTGTGTTATTTTTTTTAATGAACTAAAATACCTCTCGTTCTAATTCAATGTCCCCTGAATAGTAAGGTAAAGTCGCATCACACAACTCACTAACTTTATCTTTTTGAAGCAAAGCATATCATATAAATTGAGACAGTCGACATAAAAAATAATTTGTAACGTTTAGTAAAAATGTTAACTAATTAACTTGTTTAAATAATTATAGGTGTAAAATCAGTGGAGATAAATATGAAACAACAAAAGGTGACAGTAATAGGATATGTGGAAGCAAACAAAGTGTTAAAGAAGGCAAAATCAACAGGGAAGAAGGCTGAGATTTGGCCTTATGTGCCTTACAATTTAGTGGCTCAACCCTATGCTGTTGCTTCTTATGACAAGAAGGCTCCTCCTGGCTATGTTAGAAGGGTGGATCACAACATGACAACAACAGGAACAATTTCAAGATTTGAAGATCATGATTATGTTACAATGTTTAGCGATGACAATCCTAATGCTTGCTTTATCATGTAATTAGTTAAACAACGATAATCGAGGGCCAAATACATAAACAGATCCCTAAACTTATTGAGTTTTTTCCCTCGGGTATCTTAACTACGTCATTTTTCTATTGAATCATTGAACCACCCATAATTTGTTCCTTTAAAACATTGTTGGTTGATTTTGAGGCTTTTCTATTATAAATGCCTTCAATTATGTTCGAATTGTAATAATTTTGATTGAAGGAATGAAGACAAACCATGTTAGTCTCATTTGTTTTCTAATGTGTTCAAATGACTTAAGCAAAATAGAATTATTCTCGAACATTTTCACTATCAATTGGACTAATGAGTTGTGGAACAACATATGTATCCTCTATCAATACCCCCATATAAATCTGGTTCCACATCAGACAACGGTGTTTGTTTAAATGGAATAAATTATGGGGATTCAATGATTCAATAGAAAAATGATGTAGTTGACATATCCGAGGGAAAAAAATCCAACACGTTTAAAAATCTGCTTATATATTTAGTCATAATCGAGTAATATGTGTAGGGGGAGGCACAAAACAACACAAGTAGGATACAACACCTACAAGGATCGACTTCAAGACAATCAACCAAATATACTTCACCAATTTACCAAAAGAAATTCACCACTATATTAACCAAGCTCAAATCAGCAACACATCAATTGAATCACAAGCAAATATGAATTATAAATACGCAAGTGACACACAAGATTTATACGTGGAAAACCCCTTCGGTATGAAGGATAAAAACCACGGGACTTGTAGGAGTCCACCCTTCTTCTTCTCTTATTATGCAAATTGAGGGTAAAAACACCCAACTCAGTCTACAAGGATGTCACAGCCCACCAACAACAACATACATAAGAGCCAACACAAAAGAGAAGAGAAATTGGGAAATATCACCAAGAAAAACGCAGGTTACGCCAGCAGCAATAACAGACGATCAAGAACTCCGATTGACGATCTGAACGGTCAAGATGTAGTGCTATGTGTTGTGAACCAGCTGTGAAAATTTCAGAACGATCCAACGGTCGGATCTCCGGAAAACTGAAATTTTGTCAAGGCTGTCCAGAAAGTCTGCACTCCAACCCTCTCTCAAAAATCTGTTTTTTTTTTTTTATCTCCTCTCTCTCTCTTTCTCTCTCTGCACGTCCAAAACAAAACCCCAGCCCCTTAACATCAGCTGCCAAAGACTTCTAGAAGGAGTCAACAAGGCCCAAAATATATGGGCCACCCATCAATGGGCTGGACCCTTAACAATCTCCCCCTCCAGCCCAGTTCGGGGAGACCAAACATAAAAGGTCATCAAGAAGACATACCTGCAAGCTTGGAACAAAATTCAAGCTTGCTTCGAGGGACCACCTTTGTCAACATATCAGCACCATTCTTGTTGGTGTGAATCTTCTTCAACTTCATTAGTTGCTCTTCAATGACAACACGCAACCAATGATATCTCACATCAATATGCTTTGTGCGAGCATGGTACATGCTGTTTTTGCTCAAGTCCATAGCACTTTGACTATCACAAAACACAACATACTCGCTTTGCTTCAAACCTAACTCTTGAAGGAAACGCTTTAACCAAAGCATTTCTTTGCTTGCTTCCACTGCTGCTATATATTCTGCCTCGGTTGTAGACAACGCTACACACTTCTGTAGCTTGGATTGCCATGAAATGGCTCCCCCTGCAAATTTGAACAAGTAACCCGAGGTAGACTTCCGGTTATCAAGATCTCCAGCCATGTCAGCATCCGTAAATCCCTCAAGAATAGGCTCACCACCTCCAAAACACAAACTCAGATTTGATGTGCCTCGCAAATATCTTAAGATCCACTTTACAGCTTCCCAATGAACCTTGCTCGGATTTGCCAAGTATCTGCTAACCAATCCAACAGCATGTGCTATATCCGGTCTTGTACACACCATGGCATACATCAATGAACCAACAGCAGAGGAGTAAGGAATATGAGACATACTTTCCTTTTCTTTATCGGTTGTAGGACAACAACGCTTGCTCAACTTGAAATGGGCTGCAAGTGGTGTATTAACTGGCTTGGCATTCTTCATATTGAACCTTTCAAGCACTCGTTCAATATACTTTTCTTGTGACAACCAAAGCTTACCAGCTTTTCTATCACGAGCAATTTCCATACCAAGAATTTGCTTCGCAGGACCCAAATCTTTCATATCAAAGGACTTTGACAAATCCTCTTTCAACCTGCAAATCATCTCAACATCTTGTCCCACAATCAACATATCATCAACATACAAGCAAAGGATAATGAAGTTACCTTCAGAGAATTTTCTAAAATACACACAAGGATCTGCAGTAGTCCGCTTGTACTCATTACTATTCATGAAGGAATCAAACTTGTGATACCATTGCCTTGGTGCTTGCTTGAGTCCATAGAGACTCTTTTTCAACTTGCAGACAAAATTCTCTTTTCCCTTAACTTCAAATCCTTCCGGCTGCTCCATGTAAATCTCCTCATGCAAATCACCATGTAAGAAAGCAGTTTTAACATCAAGTTGTTCAAGTTCAAGATTCAAACAGGCAGCTAGTCCCAAAATCATACGAATGGAAGTCATCTTCACCACCGGTGCAAAAATCTCATCGAAGTCGATGCCCTTTTTCTGATGGCATCCCTTCACCACTAATCTTGCCTTCCGCTTCACTAGCTTGTTGTCAACTTTCTTGTTCTTAAACAACCACCTGTTCTTCAAGACTTTCTTCCCTTTTGGAGGCTTCACCAAGTCATAGGTTTCATTCTTCTTCAAAGAATCCATCTCCTCTTGCATAGCCTTGAGCCAATGGTCTTTGTCTGAATGTGACAAGACCTCTTGAAGGCTTTCAGGCTCCCCCTCATCAGTGATTAGGATGTATTCTGAACTTGGATAAAGTCTTGAAGGTTGACGAACTCTGGTCGATTTTCTAAGTGTTGGCTCTTCTACCTGTGGGCTGGATTTCTCCCCCTGATTAGAAGACTCTCCATGTTGAACATCTACAGCTTCATCATCAGGTTGTGGTACAACAACATCAGGTTGTACCTCTTCAATATGGTCATGTTCATGAGCAATTTCATGACCATCCTCTGGAGCATCACCTGTTAATTGATCATCTGAAGCAGAAACATGAGGCATGGGCATATCAATAACATCATGAGAGAAATTAGAATAATAAGTCTTATCAGCACCCAAGAGATGAAAACCCATCTCGTGCTCATAAAAGACAACATCTCTACTTCTCACAACTTTTTGCTTTGCTGGATCATAAAGTCTGTAACCAAACTCTTCATCACCATATCCAACAAACACACAAGGAGAAGTCTTGAAATCAAGCTTCAATCTATGTTCCTTCGGCACATGCATAAAAGCCTTGCATCCAAACACCCTCAAGTGAGAATAAGAGGGGTCTTTCCCAAACCAAACTCTCTCGGGAATATCAAACTCCAAAGGAACTGATGGTGCTCTATTTATCAAATATACAGCAGTTCCAACTGTTTCACCCCAAAATGACTTAGGAAGATTGGACATTCTAAGCATGCATCTCACTTTCTCAATAATGGTTCTGTTCATCCTCTCGGCAACGCCATTGTGTTGTGGGGTACCCGGTTCTGTTCTCTCATGTCGAATGCCATATCTTGAGCAATATGCTTTAAACTCATTTGAAGTGTATTCACCTCCATTATCAGTTCGAAGACGCTTCAGTTTGCAATCTGTCTCCCTTTCAACCATTGCATGAAACTTCTGGAAGATACCGAACACCTCACTTTTGTGCTTCATCATATAAACCCAAGTTCTCCGAGTAGCATCATCAATAAAAGTAACAAAGTATTTGTTACCACCAAGTGATTCCACCTCTATGGGACCACACACATCAGAGTAAACCAACTCTAACTTCACTTTCTTTCTTGTAGATGTCCTCGGAAAAGAAACTCTGTGTTGCTTTCCTGCTAAACAATGATCACAAGGGTCAAGTGAAATAGTAACATCAGCAGGAATAAGAGACTTACCGGCCAACAGCTTTATACCCTTCTCACTAACATGCCCCAATCTTCGGTGCCATAAGTTAGGAGAAGTTTTCTCCTCAATAGCATTCAACTCACCACTACACACTTTCAAATGTGTCTTATACAATGTGCAACAAAGCTTGCCACGAGCAACAGTCAAGGAACCCTTAGACAATTTCCATTTACCCTCACCAAAAGTGTGCTTGTAACCGTCTTCATCAAGTACGTTAGCAGACAATAAATTGAGGCGTAAATCTGGAATGTGGCGAACATCTCTCAACGTCAAATAGCACCCAACATTGGTTTGGACTCGAATATCTCCAATGCCAACAATACTTGCTGAGCTCTGGTTCCCCATCTTCACACTACCAAAATCTCCAGCTCGGTAGTCAATAAAGTACTCCTTATTAGGAACACAATGATAGGAAGCTCCTGTATCAATAAGCCATTCAGTGTCAGAACTATCAACATGACAACACTCTCCAATAGCACATATCAAAGAAACACGATCATCAGAACTAGAAGTTGTAGCAGCTGTATTCTTGTCATCACCCTCTTTATGATGGTCATTTTTCTTATTTTGCTGGTCTCTTTTCAACTTGTAGCAAAACTTTTGAATGTGGCCAGGCTTGCTACAATAGTGGCATATCGTAGGTTCTCTCCCATCCTTGGACTTTGACCTATACTTTGACTTGCCACGCCCTTTGGGACCTCTACTCTTGCTTCTTCCTCTATTCTCTACCACAAGTGCCTGCGAAATATCAACACCCATCTCCTTTCTTCTAAGCTCTTCATTGAACATGCTCTCTTTGATGACATCCAATGAAAGCGTACCATCTGGAGCTGAGTTGCTGATGGACACAACCAAAGTTTCCCAACTGTCTGGCAAAGAACTCAAGAGGAATAAAGCCTGCAACTCATCATCAAGGACAATTTTCATAACAGTCAACTTGTTAATAATATCTTGAAAGTCGCTAAGATGCTCAGAAACAGACTTCCCTGGCTTCAACTTGAGATTAACAAGCCTCTTAATCAACGAGGCCTTGTTATGAGCGGTCTTCCTCTCATAAAGACCCTCCAATTTTCTCCATAGCTCAAGCGGCTCAGTCTCCTGGGATACATGATTGAATATGCTAATATCAATCCACTGTCTGATTGTCCCCAAGGTCTTTCTCTTCAGCTTTTCCCATTCTTTATCTGTCATCTTCTCTGGCTTAGTGGGCTGGTCATCTTTCTTTGTTTTATCCACATCAATTGGATCAAACAAATCCTTGCAATATAGCAAATCTTCCATCATCGGACGCCAAATGGAATAATTGGTTGATGTCAGTTTAACCATAGAGTTATTTCCATGCTCCATGTCTATGGTTTAACACTCAGCTCTGATACCAAATGTAGGGGGAGGCACAAAACAACACAAGTAGGATACAACACCTACAAGGATCGACTTCAAGACAATCAACCAAATATACTTCACCAATTTACCAAAAGAAATTCACCACTATATTAACCAAGCTCAAATCAGCAACACATCAATTGAATCACAAGCAAATATGAATTATAAATACGCAAGTGACACACAAGATTTATACGTGGAAAACCCCTTCGGTATGAAGGATAAAAACCACGGGACTTGAAGGAGTCCACCCTTCTTCTTCTCTTATTATGCAAATTGAGGGTAAAAACACCCAAATCAGTCTACAAGGATGTCACAGCCCACCAACAACAACATACATAAGAGCCAACACAAAAGAGAAGAGAAATTGGGAAATATCATCAAAAAAAACGCAGGTTACGCCAGCTGCAATAACAGACGATCAAGAACTCCGATTGACGATCTGAACGGTCAAGAAGTAGTGCTATGTGTTGTGAACCAGCTGTGAAAATTTCAGAACGATCCAACGGTCGGATCTCTTGCAAGCTGAAATTTTGTCTCGCTGTCCAGAAAAAACCAGCAACTCTTCTCTCAAACCCTCTCTCTCAAAATCTGTTTTTTTCTATCTCCTCTCTCTCTCTTTCTCTCTCTACACGTCCAAAACAAAACCCCAGCCACTTAACATCAGCTGCCAAAGACTTCTAGAAGGAGTCAACAAGGCCCAAAATATATGGGCCACCCATCAATGGGCTGGACCCTTAACAATATGTCTATGTCAGTTTGCATGCAGTATAAAATTTTGCAAGGGGGAGTATTATAAGTATATGATGTTCGAGTCATTTTGTATGAGTGTTATTAGTACTAGCTTATAGTGTTCGTGTTAGTATGCACTACAAAATTTTGTAAGGGTACTCATGTTAGTGTATAATGTTTGTATCACTTTGAATGGAGTCAGGCACTATAAAATTGTGTCAAGAGTATTATTAATTACTATATAGTGTTTGTATCATTTTGTATACAATAACAAACTATAAAATTATACAGGGGTACATTGTATAACTAGTGCTTTATCGAAGTTTCGTATCCATTTGCACGCAGCCGAGCACGATAAAATTATGTAAACAATATTAATTATACATGATGTCCGCATCAATTTGCACGTAGTCGGGCACTGCAAAATTTTGTAAGGGATGGTATATATGTATCTCGAATCCCCCCCCCCCTCCAAGGTTAGGTACATGGTACCATGGTGCTACTACTGTTTCCATTTTAATTTATTTTACTATTACATAAAATGAAATGAAGGGAGTAAACAAAAATGAATTATAAAGAAAAGGAGAAACTACAACTATAATTAGACATAGTTTACTAATATATATATTATTATTACTTGTATTTTCAAAATATTGCGTATCTTACTGCTAAATAAAAGTTTCCTATTATATATTAATGAATACATCTAGATAAATGTATTTTTGCTACCATCATTAATCTAGGGAAAGGGGCGAGCGAGATGGAAGGGAGACAATCAAGATTTGTTATGTATCTCATTTACATGCGAATTACAGATACACGTATATGTATGTATCTCCTGCGATTCTCATGTATCTGGTATCATTTAGAGAGTGGCGAGCGAGATGGGAGGAAAATCAACAAAATTTATTATGTATTTCAGCAGATATATATGAAACTACTTAAATACAATGTATCTAGAATAATTTATACCTAATTTTGATCTTATATATTTTGAGATACATATATCTAAACTTATTGAATTTATCAAAATTTAGCAAAATTCATAATATTATAAACTAATGTGTATCTATGTAATTCTCGAAGAAAAACGATGTGCCTTTTAGTCCAATAAAGTGAAACGTTGGGATATATACCTTGTAGTAATAAATTAATTACAAGTATTTGTCCCAATAATTTTCCCACGAAATGACATCTGATAGATAATGTATAAAGGACCAATAATTTTACCCTATGGTCTTTCAATTAATAACCATTATTGATTGAACTTTTTTATTTTTATTTTTGTTGACAATCAAGCTATAATTTTCAACTGTCCCTAGCTAGCTGAGAAGAAAATAGTACCACAATGGTTCATCCTCTTGTTGAGTCACATGATTTGGGGTTGAGATTATTTGCTCCTTATATGAACATGTTTTTGAAATTGAGTTAGACGCAAAATTCATTTTTTATTAAAATAAAGTCAATTAATTTGCAATTTATCTAATATTTGACCACAATGCTAGAGTAGCTAATTTATAAGTTTTGGATCATAATGTTTTTCCTTACAAGATTTTTGATATATAATGTGTACATGTTAAATGAATATTTAACATATGTCTAATCTGAACCAACGTTATTAAATTATGTCGAATTTGTCGCTATTATTATAATTTCAACACAGTTGTCCCGCCGTCTTATATTGTACATGCTCCAATGTCTAATTCTTAGCATGCAAGACCCAGGGGGTCGGGGGTGGGAGTCCTACATTTAATTTGCTGAGACTTAAATTATTTGTCTTATTATATGATCTTGGATAATATTAAATTAAAAATGAAATTCATTTTTTATGATCATAGATTTAGAGTCAACCCATTCTCAACTCGATCCCAATTGTTGATAAATAACTTTAGTATTGAAAAAATCATGAATTTGATCCTAGGTCTCTTACATGAGAGACACAATTGATATACATTTTGTACCAAAAATGTATGTCACACATTAAATCCAAAATTACCCTTAAAAACATATAAAAATTCAAAGTAAATTTTATTGTATCATCATTCAAGTATCAACCCTAACTTCTCCCTTTCTTTTAGGACAAAATCAATAATTCCAACCACTAATTAAATTTCTCAAAATTTCTCCCTCTCCTTTTCCTTATTCAAAAACCATTAGAAACAATATTTTCATTACCCTAAAAACACACACAAATGTAAAATCTCATCAAAGTTCATTTTCTCTATCCCTAAAATCCTCCTTGATATTTTTCTTTATATTCCATTGATCATATACATATATACATATATATTAAAGAGTGGATTCCCTGATGTTACATTTTTAATGGGATGAAATTGATTGTTTCTAGCAACAACATGAACGCGAAATACGTTCAAATTATGTTGCTAGATCATATCAATACGAAAAAAATGAAACTTTCATTTTTTTAATTGATTGTATATTATTACATTCATATATATATATATTGTGTATATATGTATATATATCTTTCTAAATTATAGAAAGATTTTTTTTTTTATAAAAAAAAAAACATGGGAAGAAGTAAATTGCCATTGTTGAAGATTGAGAGTTTGACCAATAGACAAGTCACTTTTAGCAAGAGAAGAAATGGAATTCTCAAAAAAGTTTATGAATTATCTGTTTTATGTGATGTAGATGTTGGTATTATAATGTTCTCTCCTTCTGGTCGTCTCACACATTATTCGCGTAAAAAAAGGTAATGATTTATATTTTTAAAAGATCTGACACAGATAATATAAACGAAAAAATAAATATATTGTTCGAATTTGATTGTAATAATGATATGACTAGTACATTAATAAGTCTTAATTAAGGCCCAAAAAAAAAAGAATCATTCAATTTATAATTTTGATGAAAAAATTAGAATAATAAAAATTAAAGTCATTCAATTTTCCTCAAGAGGGAGTAATAAAATTAATAAATTTTAATAATGCAGAATTGAAGATATTCTTTCTGAGCTCATTAGTCTCCCAGATAGTGAAAGAGGATTGTAAGTTTTCTTTTATTATTTATTTTTCTCTTCTTAGTTTTTATTATGTTTTTTTTCCCTTTTTTATTTCTTTTTCTAATTAAAGTTTATTTTATATATATATTATGTATTTATTGTAATTAGCTAAAATATCTAACACATAATTTCTTTTGTTAAATGCAGCTACATCAACAATAAAGAGGTGAGTTTCACTTGACTTATTATGTTCTCTCAATTATTCGTAAATTTTGATTTTAATTCTTGTGATATATGATTTACCAAATTTAATTTTTAGTTAATCTAAATGTAATGTTTTTGGTTTGTTTATATAGGAAGTATGTTATATTTTAACTATTCTTAAAAAGTATATTGCCCTCAAACGTGAAATAACAACACACATTTAACATAATACATGAGTAATCGATAATTATACAGTGAAATAATTAATAACTCTGAAAATATATTTATGAATATTTATAAAGGGATCAAAAGTGTAAATTTTAAGTAATCGAAGATTAAATTAACCGGATATCATAAAGAAAAAAATTAAAATTTACATAATCGAGGGACCATAAATATTATTACCCTAAAAATAAGATTTATTTTTTTTAAAAAATAATTTTCATTAATCCACTCTTTATGCAGTCTGTACTTTGGAACTTAAGGAAGATTGAAATTGAAGATAAATTTTGCGATATTGAAAGGTTAGTTTTCTTTAATTAATTTAATTTTATTTTTTTAAGATATTTTTTTCATGTATTATTTATCATAATTCTTTTTTTTAATTAATTAGGATTAATCCTGCATACGTCAACGCAAATGACACAACAAAGGTACTTAATTAATTCTTTTTCCCTGTTTTAGTTTTCATTTTATTTTTACATTATCAAACTTAAGATTAATTGTTTTCTCTTTATTTTTATTTTTTTAGAAAATTCAAGATGAAATCAATGGCTTGCATTGTAAACTCGATGAGGCTGAGGGATTATTAAGGTAATTAAAATTTATCTTAAGAATTCATTACATACGTACAAATCATTAATTTAGACCCAGTAACTTAAAAATATTCAAATTTATCTTAAAAATTCATTAAATACGTACAAATCATTAATTTAGACCTAGTAACTTAAAAATGACTAAAATTCTAAGCTCATAAACTTTAAATTCAGACTCCACCTTTATTTGAGGTATGTAAACGTAGTAATTTCATGTTACGTTAATTCGAATTTGTTTTACTCTATCTGTTCAATTGAGATCTTATTATGCAATTGCATTCTCTGGTTTAATTATTGTATTTGTTTTTGTTCTAATTTATTAAAATTAATTTAATTTGATTGGTTCTTTATCCCTAATTTTGGTATAGCAATTATATTTCGATTTAATCCTTTTTTTTTAATTTTATAATATGATATTTTGAATATTATTCTTTTCTCACATTTTGACTTTATTTAAAGAATATTTGAACCAGATACACAAAGAATTACATCACTCCATGAGCTTGATTTATGTGAAAAACGTCTTCAAGTTGCATTAAATCAAGTTAGACAAAGAATGGTATGATGTGTACTTGTTCTTTTGTGACCAAATAATAATAATAAGTATTATTTTTTCATTTTTTAAAAATGTTTTTTTTTTTTTTTTTTGTAGGAACAACTCTCTAGCAATGATACATCAAGTTATGAAGATAATATGGCGGTATGAATTTTTTAAAAATCAAATAGAGAAAAACAAAGTTTCGTTTTAAATAAAATATAAGTTGTTGAATCTCTTTCAAGCAATTTGACATAAGAAAAACCTCTAGTATTTTGACATAGACATGTCAAAAGGATTTTCAAATCACCTCTTATGAATTTTATCGATCCTAAATATATATCGTGATTTCGCAAACTAATTATTTCGTTTTTATTTTGGTGGTTTATCATAGCAAATAAATGAACTTCTTCAACACATAGACAACACACAAGTTCATGAGAAACCTCCTTATGACTTATGGTTAGAGCTTGAAGATTATAATCATGAGAACAACAATATTAATAGTCCTCTCTATACTGCCTCAGAAACATCTTCAATTTCTCAAAGGTATGGACCTTAATTTTCCCCATCATTTTATAGGGTTAGTTATATTATATATTTCTTATACTATGTTTCAGTTTCGAAAACACCACAAATTATTAGTTTTGTCTCTGAATTATTAAATGCCTTAAAAATAATCTTCTATTACTTGACTAACTAAAGTTAGATACATCATCGATCTGACATGACATAGCAAGTTATCTCAAATTCTTGTAGAAATACGAGACACTTAATAAAATGTCGAGAGAAGTGTTGAAAATATACTTAAATTTGACAAGAATTCAGGGTTGTATATGTTTCGCTCATGTTGTAAGATCAGGGTGCATTTAAGACTGTCAATAATTTGAAAAATGAAACTAATAATTCACGCCAAATTTAGAAGTGTTTTCAATTCTCCTTAATAAAATCAAATATTCAACACCCTCTTATACTATTTTACATTCATTATGAGGTGTATTAGAAACTGAATCATATTATAGGAGTGTTTATTGTAATTAACTCTTTAGTATATATGTTTGAATAATTAATTAGTTGTTAACTTGTATGTAGTTCTATGAACCTTCCATCCTCAACTACTTATGATACAATGTCCCAAACAAGTCTAAGTGGTGAGACTTATCAAAATAATAACAACTTTAAGCAATTACAACATTCAACAAGGACCTTACCAAATCTCACTTTACAAACTTCATTCAAATTTGCCAAGGTGAGCTCTTTCAACAATATATTTCATTTCTTTTTGTTTATTTATTTTTAGGATAAAATTACACTGCATTTTGTCTATCAAAATAATAGCTTGTAAATATATTTATTTTATATTCATGTATGATCATGATATACATAAAATATCTATTCTTGATCCAAAATAGTGGTTTTTATTATGTATATTTTGCTAGTAAATATAGGTATTTTGACTGACCAACCAAATATGTAATAGTGGAACTAATCGAAAAAAATGTAATTTGAAACGTCAAGCTGAGGAGTTCAAAATTGAAAATATATTTGCTGGGATTAGAATTAGAAACCTCAAGGGGAATACTGAATCCCCGAATTAAAAAACTATATATCTACATAAAAAGTAAAAAATAAATTATCTTATTTATATAGGTGTAATTTTTTATCAAAGAAATTCAGCTGAACTCCCCCCCCCCCAACCCCCCAACCCACTCCACTGTGTACTATCAACCCGAGCCCAAAGAAGTAAAACAACATATTAAAACGAAGAACTATGACCACCTCGATTTTTCTAGAAACTATTTAACTGTAAACTTCTGATTTTACCCTTAATAAGATAAAACTTGTTTTATTGATATAAGTAATGTGACTTGTTGTTTGTTATGGCAGCCTGAAATGTCCCAAACAAGTATTGAAGGAAGTTTTAGTTGCCTAACTGATGAAAATTTGAAGAAATCAATATGTTCAAATAGGGTCTTCCCAGCTATCACTCCATTACAAACTTCATTCTCTTTTGCCAAGGTAATTTTCATATTTTCTTTTCTTTTATGATTTTTTTTAACAACAATGTTTATTGATAATAATAATAAAAAAGAGTGTTCCAAAATATAGTTATCCAACATGTTAACTATATCTATTTTGATTAATTGAATCGGATTTTATGTTATGTTATATAAATTGAAACAGAATGGATGATAAGCTTATTTATTTTTCCTTTTTCTTTAATCATGCATAATCAAAATCAGTGAATTCTATCGAACTCGTAGTGTGTATTATAGATCCACACATGCATGCATTGACTAGTCATGTGAATGAAAAACATTCCCTTTCACGTTAGATAGGCAGCGATAAAATTAAGATTTTAAATTAAGAAATTAAAATATAAAAAAAGTAAACATACGAATAGAGAAAAGGAATTCAACATCTATCTACTCTACGTACATAGAATTGATTTTAATTTTATATTTCGGTCTTCGCTTTTAGGGGCGGGAGTGCTTGGTCACTTGGGTTCATATATATTCCTAGATCAATACAGTTGTGTCAGTCTTGATCTAACATTTTGTTATGAGTTGGTTGGACAAAGATGAATTTTAGGTTAGGTAGATTTGAATTCTCGTGGCACAACATGACTCTCTATCGACCCATATGGTCTATTCTATCCTTATTGATTTCATTCTATTGAAACATAATGCAAATAAACTCTTTCTTATTTTATATTTCTTTGGTTTGGAAGTTCTAGAATTTTGGCTATTGATTTCTATTACAAAAAAATTCCTCCTAATACCCTAATATTGTGTCATTTCATTGAAACAAGTTTCACTAAGAATTTTTAGAGCTTGTGTTCATTATTAGTCTAGAATATTGTGCAACTATCCAGGGGTATATATTTCCTACCCTTAACTAAAAGTCACAAAAATAAAAACAATCTTGATAAGAAGTGCTTCCCTTTGAAGTAGATTATCATGTCGTAAAATTTAAACTAGTCGATCAAGCTAGTGAATTCTGAATATATATATCGAACATGTATTTTATGATAGAGATAAGTAAAATATTTTCTTGTTTGTTATGTTTGCAGGCTGAAATGGAAACTCCAACCTCAGCATTAAGACCATTGGCACCATATCTACAGGCTGAAGCAACAACATCTTCTTGTACTAATCAAGAAGGGAACAATGAAATGTCTTGGTTTCAGCCCAAAATGAAAAAATCCAAGCAATGTCATTCAATTGACTAAATATTTAATATATGTAAAATGTACATACATATACACATACATATGGAGTTACGATAACAATACACGTATTCAGTGTAATCCCGTAAAGTGGACCTAAGAGGGTAGAGTGTACAAAGACATTATCCCTACCTTTGAGGTAGAGTGGTTGTTTCTGATAGACCCTCGACTCAAGAATATACATGCATATGGAGTTGTGCCAACAACCAAAAAAATACATATATATGGAGTTGGAAATTTCAAAATATATGAATGTTCAATACTAAATTCATGTTTTGTTGTTACAAGAGATTGGTAAATGCAATTGTTGTAATAGTGTCTTAACATTAATGTAACTAGCTAGTATAAGTTGCATCGAATTATTAAGATATGTTTGACTTTGACATCACATGTATAAAAAATAAAATAAATATTAGATTTTAACTCAAAGTAAAAAAACATACATACATTAATAGAGAAATTTAATCAATTAAAATGAATTAAAATAAATATATTAAATTTAAAAAAATGTCTTCACGGATTATACCTAAATTTTATGCAAGCTTCATGCTATTGACAAAGTATTTTTAGAGAAAAGACATAAAGACACCATCGAAGTTGTCCCATATTTGCATAAAGACACCAAAACTTTTGAAGAGTCCTATCACCCCACTAAACAACTATATATCGTTGTAAATTGGTCATTTTTACCCATTAACTCATCTGGGTTGTTTACACGCACGTTAGGCGCGTCATGGTCCATTTATTTACCAGTTTAAAACAGCCACATGTCATTTTCTTTCTTTAATATTAATTATTTAATCAATTTTTGTATCTTCCCCGATTTAAACTCAAAAATAGCCTTTGGTAGCCCTAAAATTTTGATTTCCATGGCAAGAACAATATTGGTGCTCTCTTTTTGATGACTTCATCATCTTCCTCAAGAAAATAAGGTAGGAATTCGTCTTTTCTCTTTTAATTTCCAGTAGAAACGTTAATTTGAAGTTTTTTTATGGTTGAATTTCTTCTCAATTTTGTGGTTAGTTTTTGATTGAAAATGTCAAATGCAATGTTGAATCGTATTTGTAACAATGGCAACTGTAGGAGGTCGATTCTAACACTTCTACACTATAATAATCCATAAAATCAGAATAATCGAAAAAAAGTGAAGATTTTAGAACCCTAACATGTTAGACCTTCAATCTCCAAGAATCTTCACAAATACACATCAACAACGATCAACAATGATCAACAACGAGATTGTCAACAACAACACTATCGTCAACAGCAACACTGTGTATTTCGTTTGATTTTTTAGGGAAAAGTTGAGAAATGAAATGAAAAGGAGTTCACGAATTTTCTTCAAAAAAAAAGGGTCGGGTCGGGTTACCTAGAGAGTGAGCAACAGGCGCATTACATAGACGACGGAATGAGTAAAAATGGTCAATTTACAACGATATATAGTTGTTTAGTGGTGTGATAGGACACTTTAAAAGTTTAGGTGTCTTTATGCAAATATGAGACAACTTCGATGGTGTCTTTATGTCTTTTCTCGTATTTTTATTACCATATACAAAGTCCGGAACCTAAAGAGTGAAAAATGTTAACAAAAATTTCAAAACGGTATATAAAATTTCTTTTTAACCAAAACGGTAAAATCGCTCATGAAGTAGCGATTTTGTCCGCTTGAAAAAGTAAAATCGCTGCAATAGCAGTGGTTTGTTAAATTTGATTTTTTTTTAAAAAAAAATTAAACAAAATCGCTCCCAAAGGAGCGATTTCCAAACTAAAATTTTCTTTTTTTAATATGTCGCTGCTGAGGCAGCGACTTAAGTTTAATTTTTTTATTATTATTATTTTTTGCTTTTTTTTTTTAAGTTTAAATATTTTTTTTAAAAAAAATCAAATCACAACGGTTTTTAATTAAATTTTTTTCTTTTTTTTTAAATCAAATCGCTAAAAAAGAATTTTATTTAAAATCGCTACTTGGCAGCGATTTGATTTTAAAAAATAAACAAAAAAATTTAATTAAAAACTGCTGCGATTTGATTTTTTTTTAAAAAAAATTATTTAAACTTAAAAAAAAAAAGAAACAAATAATAATTAAAAAAAATTTTTGAACTCAAGTCGCTGCCTCAGCAGCGACATAACAAAAATATAATAAAAAATATATATTTTTTGAAAATCGCTCCTTCGGAAGTGATAATTGTTTTAATTTTTTTTTTAGAAAAAAAATAAATTTAACAAATCGCTGTTATAGCAGCGATTTTACTTTTTTCGACGGACAAAATCGCTACTTAATGAGCGATTTTGCCGTTTTAGTTAAAAAAATAATTCATATACCGTTTTAGAATTTTTATTAACATTTTTCACCCTTTAGGCTCCGAACTCACCATATACATACCTTTGAGTCTCATGAATGCTTTAGAAAGACAACTCTTAAGTCTTATTAAGAGAACATTTTACTCTTTAAAATGACACTTTCGATGTTAATTATGAAATAATCGAACCCCAAGCAATTATTATATATACAAAAAGTATTATTAGGATTTAGGAGTAACAACAATAATTTATGGTAAGGTCGGAGAGAGTAGAATGGACACAAATCTTATTACTATCTTGTGAAGGTAAAGAAGTTGTTTTCGAAAGACCCTTGACTCAAATACAACTATTCTAAATATTAAGATAAAAAATATAGCATGTCACGAGAAGACAGTGCAAAGTCTATCAGAAGGGAGCAACAACAACAAAATAATACAATAATCGAAATACAATAAACAACATATTAGAATAGATTATCGAAACAGTAAAATAAATTGATGTATATTAAAAAAAGCAAAAACTACAGTAATGCAACTAGCACGTTGTTAAGCAGCAATCACCCTAAGCAAGACAACAATACTACGCTATCTACTAATCTCCTACCTTAATACATGTCCTGCGCACCTTCCTATTTAACGTCATATCCTCAGTAATGTAAAGTTGCGTCATATCTTATCTTATTACCGCTTTCTAATATTTTTTTCGGTGGATCTCTATCTCTCTGTGTACCCTTTACAACCAACCTCTCACACCACCTCATCGGTGCATCGTCGCATCTTTTTTCACATGTTCAAATCATCTCAGTCTCACTTCTCTAATCTTATTCACTATAAATATCACTCTTACCTTATCCCGAATATCCATCCCTAACTAGTATGATTACAAATTCAACTTAGCATTCTCATCTCCGCAAATCGATTGAATATCATTTCTAATTATTATGAGTAAAAATTTTTAAAATTCAATAGATCTAGATCCCTCTCAAATCCAACCCAATTGAGAACCCGACCCGAAATTTCAAAACCAAAAAGCCTTCAACACTTACAACATCCAGATCAATTCAGCTCCCCGACCAAAACTCCTCTCCGCCATGGATACCACCGGATTACCCGACCCGAATCCACCACAACCCGACGCCACCACCGCTGCCACCGCGGCCACTGCCACCGCGGCCACCACCACTGCCATTGACGATCCACTAAACAACCCATACACCTCCCTAAACGCCATCTGCCATGACCTCTCCGATCTCCAAGACCTAGCCACCCGCGGCGCGTGGAAGTCAATCCTCGACAAGGTCGGCCATGCGCGGTCCCTCAACCTCCTCACTAAACCTCACGAACACCTCACGTACCTCACTTTCAACGTCTTAGCACTCACCAAGCTCCGCCGTCCCGTCGATGCTAATCAAGAGCTGGAAACCCTCCTCGACGGCGAAGATTTCAACACCCCACAATTCCATTACCAGAATTACCCTAATCATTACCCCAATATGAAGGGCAATTTCGTCCCTTTTGCTCTCCGTTGGCTCCATGCTTATCTTCCTTACTCTCTCGCTCAGCGGATGAAATCGCTCGACAGGTTATATACACTTATTGATTTTATTAGATCGAAAAAATTGAAAGTTTTAACTAACCCTAGTAAAGATTTGTGGAAAAGAAGGGAGATTTTAGTGTTGAATACGATAATTAGTCATCATTTGAGTCAAAAAGATTTCAAATTGTGTTTGGGTTTGTTGAATGAGCTGATTGGAATATGTGGTGATGATGATCCAAACGTGTTGTCGAAATTAGGATATGTGAAAATGCAGTATGGAGATGTGGAGGGTGCGAAAAAGGCGTTTAGCGCGGTGGAGGGGATGATAGGGAGTGAAAGTGAAGTGGGGTTGAGGAATTTGGTGAGTAGGAGTAAGGCATTGATGTATATAGTGGAGAAGGATTATGTCTCTGCGGTAAGGGAGTACGAAGAGTGTATCGAGAGGGATGGAATGGATATGGTGGCTATGAATAACAAGGCTTTGTGTTTGATGTATTCGAGGGATTTATCGGATGCTATTAAGGTGTTGGAGAATGCATTGGAGAGGGTTCCGACTGTCGCGTTGAATGAGACTCTTGTGGTGAATTTGTGTAGTATGTATGAATTGGCTTATGTTAATCATGCTGATATTAAGAGGACACTTAACAATTGGATTGCTAGAGTTGCTCCTGATGATTTTGACTCGTCTTGTACTCGAACATGAGGTAATGTTTTCTTTGTTCATGTAATTGAGAATGAGAATTCTGATAAACGTTTCCGTAATCTTATTTTACTCTTTCTAATTGTGTGATTGTTTGTATCTTGCTACGCATTTTTGTTCTTTCATTATATAGAAAGAAGAACCTCTTATATCTCATGCTTCTATCCCGTCCAAAAATATTGAAATAATGATCTTCCGTTTTGTTGTGTATTCATTTTGCGAGTATGATATCAGATTTTTATGTTGAGCAAGCTTGTTTATATTCATGATGTTCAAGTATTAGCCTGATCATCCCAGTTTATCTAGACGTTGTTAAGATTCATCTCTGAAATTCACAACGCTTAGAAGCATTACAAATGAGATATCAAGCCCTTGATAGTCCTTTGAACCTGAGTGTCATGCCTCTGTAGTTGCTCAATCTGAATGTCAGGTTGTTTTGCGGAGATGTTGTTTTTGCAAGATTCTCGGCTCTAAGGAGAAAAGAGTCTGTAAAGATTATTTGGTACTCTCAGTAGGTGAGTGAAAAGTTTGACCGCTGTAGTTGAGATTTTTTGTATCCTTGAAGTAAAAGTGGAGCAACAATCTAGTACCTTTTTTTTTATGACAAGGGAAACCCGCAACTGCTATCCTTTGGGTACAACGAACAGGGTAAAACCTCTGCTTCTACGCAATAGCTCAAAAACCACATAGAAGAAGTAACCTGCACTAAACAAGTTCAAGATAGTTCTATTGAACCCGCTTTAGTTTTCCCTTCTTTTTAACACTTTGTTTCCTTCATTGCTCTGTTGGTTTCAAAGAAATGATGCTGCGACTCCTTTTCACTGTCAAAGCAAAACCAAACCTCCTTGGTGAGTTCTGAAATCTTATTAAACATTAATAGTCTTCATTCTTTTGGACTCTGCGCCATTGATTCTACTATTATTAGAGAGGAATAATGGAACAATTCCTTTATACTGTCCTTATGTGTGCTTGCGTGTGACGCCTTAGGACGTGTAGTGTACAAGTTAAACCGTAAAGTCAAATCGAATCGACGAATCAAATCAAATCGAAAAAAGCCGACGTGTGACGCCTTAGGACGTGTATAGGGGTGTACAACTCAAATCATAAAGTCAGACCGAACCAATGAATCAAATCAAACCGAAAAAAAATCCGACGTGTGACGTCTTAGGATGTGTATAGGGGCGTACAAGTCAAACCGAACCGATGAATCAAATCAAATAGATAAAAAAACCGATTCGTGGTTAGGTTTGGTGTTAGAAGAAAAAAAGTCAAATCGAACTCAAACCAAATTCTCTATCTATCTCTCTCTCTCTCTCTCTATATATATATATATATTAAAATTTATTTTATTTATAGATGAAAAATAATATTTACATTTAATCTACTTTGTTGATATATTTTTAGTTAGATTATAGTTTTCAACGTTTATATATTTTATTTTAAATTTGGACTTGAAAAAGTTGTAGATATTTTATTTTGTATTAAGATCGGAAGTTACAATTATATTGTTATAGTTTTTCAAATTTGTAGTTAATAATTTACTTTGTAAATATCTTTTGTATGCAGTTTGTCTCTAGCCTTTAATTTTCTTAATTTAACAGAATGAACGTTGATATTTCAAAAAAAATATTTTGTACTCATGTAAATTCTGCATTCTTTTCAAAAATTTCTGTTCATTTAACATTTTTTAAGTTTAATTTATCACACAAGTAAGTGGAAAAATATTTGAACACTTTTTCAAATACTGTGTAATTATAAAAAATCAAAAAAAATGAAAGAACCGACTAATGTCGAAATCGGAAAAACCGACTCTATATGATTTAATTTGGTTTTTATATTTTAATTGATTTAGATTTTTTTAATGGAAAATCAAATCAAACCGATCTATGTATACCCTAGACGTGTATATCATATTCCCTGATTGAACTAAGTGATGCTGTATTGCTGTGATTTTGTTCTACTTGTATATTTTTCAAATGGGTTCATGGTAAGAATGATTTACTAATGAAATTTTAGATTTATGATTGCATAAATCATCTTTAAAAAAATTACTGTGCAGTGATTTTTTTTTTAAACAATTACTGTGCAGTGATTTTTTTTTTAAACAAACACTAGCAACAAAGAAAAGTTTCAATATGAAATGAATGGACGAATTATTCATTGGTTTCTTTTTATCATTACTTTTATTACGATCTTTTATTTTCGCAGAAATTTCGCTAACCTTCTCAATCTCGATTAATCTAATCATAGAAATCTCAGGCCATCAAAAATATTTATTGTGTTTTGGTACATGATGAATCCGAAGGTTGATGATGATCAATTATCATGTCCATTTGTTGTTTTTCCCATTTCTCTACCTCCTTAGCTAATAAGCCTTTGGAATCTTATTCTTCATGACTTCTTTTCTTTGTTATGATCTTTACTTTCTTTAAAGTGTGTTTCAGATCAAAACACATTGTTTAGTTTGTTTCAAATCAAAACACATCGTTTAGTTTAGTCATATGATAATTAATTACCATCTTATAAGATTTTTATATCGATTTTCGCGATAATAACAATGAATTATTATAGATAATTAACAAGACCATTTGTTTCCTTTTGTTGGCGATAGGATCAACGATTTTTTGAAAAAAATTGTTTCTAGAAAACAAGTTTAACCATCAACTCATTTTGGACGATAAGTTAGGTAGATTATCACACTTCAATGGGCCGGACTTAGAAATGGGCTATTTTCTTTTATGGGTTTGGTGTCCACTTATTTGATTTGTGAACTTTTGTTGTAAAATAGAGAAAACTATAGACATATTTCACTATTATTTATATTATTATCTATACTTACAAAATGTTACGTATCTTACCACTAACCTACCATATATATTGAGGAAGATACACTTAGGTACATATATTTTTGCTACCAGATACACTAAAATAGAGAGAGAAGCGAGCGAGATGGG
>NC_028641.1:74098235-74134753 GCF_001406875.1 Solanum pennellii
GGGGGGGGGGGGGGGGAATGAGATTCGTTATGTAGCCTAGATACATGCGAATCACACTAGATACATGTGTTTTATATGTATTTGGTGTGATATGTATTTTGAATACCAAGTACATAGGATAGTGACGAGTGCGATGGAAAAGATGCGAAGAGGCGAGCGATATTTGTTATGTTTTACCATATAAATGCGAAACCACTTAAATATAATGTATCTTATACCTTATTTTGATCACATATATCTAGATGCATCTGGACACATCAAAATTTGTTGAGATACATAATATTGTAAATTAGAAAATATCTAAATAATTAACTCATAAACTGATGAGATTTGTAAGTTTGCCTAAAAATTTCACAGGCCAGCCTATTTAGCACCACTATTTAACATGTATCCATTTTTTTTCTAATGAGAAATTGTAGATATCTCCACTTTAACATGTGGTGTCTGGAGTTATGCTTCATAAAACCAAACTCTAGACTCATTGTCTGAATTAAGTTACATGTAGCTCAAGTAAAATAATTGGACTTAAGTTAGATTAATTAGGTTAAATATTTGTTCATATATTACTTAACCTTACAAATAAAATATTAATTGAATCGTCGTATATTTTTCCAATTACTTACAAATTTGAGATCATGGTATAATGTTTCTTAATAAAATTTTTAATTTTCTCAAAAAATAACGAAATCGTGGTAAAAAAGGTTAACATATGGTTATATAACACTTTAAGAATAAAATGAGAAGTTTAACTTTTTGTAGTTTTCCAAGTATATAACAATGTCATTCTTTTCGTAACAAGAGTAATAAGAAAATAATATCACATAAACTGAAACAGATAAAATAATTTCTAGGTAAACACATTTTTCTTTTTCTTTATTCTATTACAAGATCTTCTTTTCAATTCTTCAAGTTGTCTTTCCCACATATCCTTGTGGAAAACAATCTTTCTATTTTCCTTAGACTTTTTCCACATCAATTGATCACTATCAAAAGAATTCATCAAACTCAATTCATAATCATAAATTTGACGAGAAATTGGATCACAAAGAGTTTCATATGCTTTTCTCAGCTCAATAAATCGTATCGTCGATTCTTCTTTATTTAAATCATGACAAATATCAGGATGATATCGAAGAGCTTTGCATCTATAAGCTTTTTTAATCTCTTCAAACCCTACATTTGTAGAATGTAAAGAAAGCACTTCATAAAAATTATTGGCTAATTTCCCACTTTGCATATTAGCCATGATTTTGAGATTGTTCTTTCTACCTTTTTGGTGAATAAATATTGGAGCAATATTCACCTTATAGTTATTCATTTTTAATGATATATTCATTGGTAGTAAGTCTGGAACAACGAACGAGGAGTATGAGAAGAGAGACTTATTTTTCGAAGGTCAAATCGAGTTGATTGGTATAAGTACTCTTTGGCAAGATTTTATCTAGGAGAGTTTTGTAAATATGAATATAATGTGTGTGTGTGTGTGAAATCTATATATAGAATATGCATGTTTTAAGTATGATTAATTGAGATTTAGATAGGAGTATTTAATTAAGAATAATTAGTGGTTTTTTTTTTGGGTTATTAAGGGCGGCTTCTTAATTTAATGGATGACCTTGACTAGAGTTATAGCTTGGCTTGAAATAAATGTCTTTTCATGTTTGTTTAAGTGATGGACCTTCTATAATTGAACTAATATGTATATATATCGAAAATTTTTATATATTTTAATTGAGTCGATGGTCTATTGAAAACATTTTTTTTATTACCACGAGATAATTAAGGGTAAGATCAACTATACATCACTTTATTCGGACTCTGCTTATGAAATTAAATGTGGTTGTGTTTTAATTTTTTTATGTGTGTTATTTTAAAGAATATAATTTTATAGTGACCTACATTATATGATACGAGTTGTACAAACTTTATTTGCATGGTGTTGTTGCTGTCTTTTGTGTGTTGAAAGAATTGTCCCTTCCTCTTTGATTTTCCGCGGTATAAATTTAAATTATTCATGCAAGTATGTAACACAGGTATATTGAGTAGGTATTTTTTTGGGGAACTTTCATATATAACCACTAAAAATAGCTTAATCATTCTCCATAGCTATAGTTTGATAATTACAATTCGTACTACATGTTATAGGGAGGAGAGAGGCGAGCGAGACTGGGAGAGAGAGGCGAGAGAGAGAGCAAAAAGTGGGAGAGAGGTGAATTGTATATGTATATTAGTTAGATAATTCTATATTAAACATATATATTTATATATATGGCTAGCGATATTGGGAGATAGGAGAGAGACGAGCGAGATTGGGAGAGAGGCGACAATATTGGGAGAGAGGCGAGTGAGAGAAGGCAGAGAGTGGGAGAGAGGTGAATTGTATACATATATTGGTTAGATAATAGTATATTATACATATGCATTTGTATAAAAAAACAAGCGAGATTGGGAGAGAGAGGAGAGAGGCGAGCAAGATTGGGAGAGGGAGGAGAGAGGCGAGCGAAAGAGGGCAGAAAGTGGGAGAGAGGTGAATTGTATATGTATATTGATTAGATAATTGTATATTATACATACCTATTTGCATATTATGACGAATTATACATATACGAATGTGTCTAATTATATAAACTCGAAGTCAACCCACATAATTAATGTATAACGTCAGTCATGAGTGATAACTATAGCAAACTATAACTATAAAAAGATCGTCTTCTACTAAGAAATGTTTTAATGTGTATAATGTAACCCAAAAGGAACCATGTTCGATCACTTATATATATTCGATGCATATTAAGTTATAATATATCATCTTATTTTTTTGTTTTTTTTTTTAAAAAGACATATTATTTATATTTTTCTTTCTAGTTTGGTTGTTTCAAAATGCTTGAGACGAATTATAGTATTAATTATTTTATTTTTAATTGAGTTTTGATAAAGCCAGAACAAGTTACAAAATAAAGATCAACCATTAAACATGTGGGCATTAAAAAATTCAAATTGTAATACTAAATTGTTTGTTTAAATATTTTTGTTTAATGGATCCATGAGGAAATTCCTAAAAAACATGTGGGGGCAAAAAAATCAAGAATCATTGAACAATTGTCATTTGTTAATTATTTCTTTTCTCAAAGATTAAAAAAAATATATATAACTTTCATTATTTCTTCTCCTTTTCAGATCCATTTAATTGAATGGTTTGCGCTTTGAATATGTTGATTTTTTTTTTTGTATTTACCCTTTGGATGTAAATCAAACTTATGTCGAGTAGGCATAAATTTTTTAAGAAAACTAGACATAACTTATGAAATATAATGATATAAAAATTGAGATATTTTCTTTTTAAAATTGATTAAAAAAATATATTACATAAATCGAGACAGAAAAAATATTAAACATGTATTTTACTTATGTCAAGATTAATTCTAAATAAATTTGAGAGGCATGAACTTTCAATTATTTTTATGTGGTTCCTTTTATGAGGGGTACATCATTTAAGATTAAAGTTATTCAAGAAACATCAGTATACATGTGCATGTTAATTTTACGTACAGTTAATCAAATAAAAAAGTATTTTAATATCGTTAATAATTTAGAGATAAAATTAATAATTCAAATCAAATTAGAAAATATTTTTTATAAGACTTCTTCCAAATCTAAAAAAAAATTCTAAAATACAGCTTAACCCTATCCAATTTATATAAATAGTAAATAATATAAAGTATTTTAGTTAGTTATTAACCAACGAAAAGCATAGGAGAAAGATGCAGAAAAGCACTTCATATTCATTGCAAGATTGAGTAGGGGACATAAAAGGTTATTTTGTAAACTAGAACAATTTTTTTATTTAATAAACATGTGACTTGATTTATGTGTATTGTTTTATTGGATTTGGTATTAGACCCAAATGATCTTGTAATTGTATATTATCTTGATTTGATATTAATGAAAGGCCTCCCAAAATTTGCTTAAGAAAAAGAAAAATCTTTTCCTACATGTTTGCGTCCAAAGCATCTCTAATACATACGGTGGATCCTAAATTTGGTTTCAAATTTTAACTTTGACCTTTAACTTTTATAGTGCACAAACAGACACTTTAACTATCCAACTTTTAAATAAATAAACACGCAATTTTTGCAGCCAAAGAGCGTGAAATACAAACGCTTCCACGTCTGTTAGTAAGTCACTCAATTGCTGTCAACTAATTAGACATATTGCACGTCGATTTTAGAACTAAAAAAATATGAAATTAATTACAATTGAAGACATTTTCATTTCACCAATAGTCTCTCAAAATGTCAAAACCCTAGCTAGGATAAATAACCAAAATCTAGTGAATCAAAGGAAAAATCGTTCAAGATTTCTCATGAAGTTGGTATTCATCTATTCATCTTCCTCAATTTAGTCCAGGTATGCCTCAATTTGGCCCTTTTGAAAACTTATCTTTGATACAAGGTAGAATCTTTTTATCACCATGAGTGTGAAATCGTTATTTTCTTACAACTTTGAATTGTTTGCAGACCAAGAAATGTTCATTATAGCTCTTTTTCCATAATGACAAAAAATATAAAATTAGAAGCCATTTGCACTAAATATGAACAAAATTTTTTCTTAAGTTTGGAAAAAATCTTGGTTTGAAAGAGGAGGAAATATGAGATTTTGATTTGGAAATATAAAGATATATGTAAAAGGGATCCATTAAGGGTAGAGTTGTCATTTCATCGTTTTTTTACTGTTATAGGCCTCTAAAATTACTCCTAACTCGCGCAGAAAAGTGCACATCACACATTTTGCCAGCGGCAAAAGTTGGAGATCAAAATTAAAATTTAAATCCAAATTTAGGAACCAAATAAAGTAGTGTCCCTTTCTATTTTTGGATAATATTAATTTAGGTATTGGAATTTTGTCTCCAAAACTATAACTTGACAACCTATTACAAAACCTTGTTCATGTTGGAATCAAAAAGGTTTTGTACAAATTGATTTTGTAAACTACTCCAAGATTGATTAGGATTAATATAATACGTAAATAGGTATTGTATTGTCTAATCAAAATAGGTTTTGTATCTTGCTTTTCTCCCATCTACACAAGGTTATTTCCTTTTATTTGGACGAAAATCGTCAAAATTTGGATTGTGAAATTCTCAGCATTGGCAATGGATGTATATGACTATGACAAGTTGTCGTGTTTTTGTTATATCTAATTTTGCTTATTGCATGATCGAAGAGCTTCTGCTATAGAGATAGATTGATGTATTGGACATGTACATTACTACTGCTACTTTACCTAAACCAAACTTCACCTTTTATGCCATGGAACGGAAAGCTCTCGTTTGCTAAAATAGTAAATGATGAGCTTAATTTGTTGGTGTTAGACGATTATAAAACGAATAAATGGATCCCAAAAAAACGGATCGTTAAGATGAAAAACTTGACACCATTAAATAGTGCAGGGGTAAAAAATTCTCTATAAAATTTGATATCGTAACAACAATTTCAGTCAAAATTAAAGTATTCTTCAGACCTCTTTTCCTTAAATTTTATAAACGATAAGTAAAAGTAATAATTCAGATTCAATGGTTACTATACTTCTTATACTTCTTTTATCGGCAAATCGGCAAATTGGGAAGGAGGAGAAAGGAATACAAGGATATATTTTTTAGGGAAAATTGTATATAATTGCAAACTATTAATTCAAATAAAATATTATAATTATAACTTGATTTAATTGTACCTTATAGAGAAACTGTTGTTATTTCGCCTTTCTTCTAGTGAATGTCGCTCGTCATTTTTGTTCACTCCTTCGCTACTCTTGCATTTATACAAACACAAATGTATAAAATGTGTTTGTGTTTGTATAAAGTGAGAGAAAGTTGTATATATACATATATTTTTGTTCCCTTCTCTCCCCTCTCCCAGATATTGCTCGTCACTCTCCCATATCTCGCTCGCTCACTCGCCTCTCTCACTTTATACAAAAACACAAATGTATAAAATGTGTTTATGTTTGTATAAGCGAGAGAAAAATTGTATATATACACATATATTTTCGTTCCCTTCTCTGCCCTCTCCCAGATCTCGCTCGCCACTCGCCTCTCTCACTTTATACAAACACAATTGTGTTTGTGTTTGTGCTTGTATAAAGCGAGGGAAAATTGTATATACAAATACAAATACATATATTTTCGTCCTATAAACTTATGATTATACAAATGCGATCTTCTCCTGTCCAGTTTTCTTCTCTCTTTCTCGCTTTATACAAACACAAATTATACAATTGATTCTTTTGTATATATATCAAAGCAGATTATAAAACTGCTTTCTTTTGTATATGTATAGCGAACTATACATATTTATGTTTGTTGTGGAGCGCAATTATGCAAACTAGAAGTATAACATACAAATATAATTTTTATGTTTATTATTAGTGAAAGTTACTCTATTTTTTACAATATGGTGTTCGTGTCCGTTTGTGTTGATCTCAGTTATAATTAATGTTATGTATATATATTTCACCAATTCAAATATCTAACAATTTTATCATCAAAGTTTTAACAAATTGAAAGAAATTAACTATCTCTTTTTGTCTCTATTAATATTATAACATAATTAATATTTCATGAATTTCGTTCACTTCATCTCATAATTGATAAACCACAACCTTGATAGTGAAAAAATTAAAATATTTTGGATAATCTGCAAATGAAAATTGACACTTCCACAATCCTCTACAACTTATTTCTCTAGAATATATAATACTAGTATATAATAATTTGGATATAAACCCATATTCAAATGGAAATTAACAAGAAACCTTTTATGATATATTTACTCAAAAAATTAAAATCTACCTATTTTAGGAAGTATATTTTGTCAGAAGAGCTTTTAGAAAAAAGACTTTTGTATAAAAAAAATCATTTCGTGTTTGATTAAGATTTCAAAAGTGTTAGTTACCAAAAATTATAACTTAAATATTAACTTTTTTATCCCCGAGATTTTGTCCTTTTTATTTTTTTATAGTTCGAATTCACAATCTTCGAGTTGAAAATAAGATATATCGTCCATTAATAACTCATACTACTACTAAAAACAGTTATATTTTCATGGTCAAACACCTCAAATTCTCTAATATATGCACTTTTTTAATAAAAACATAAAAGTAAATAAACACATTAGAATTTTCAATAACTTCGACCAAAACAGGGTATTAATCTCAATCTCTACTTTGACTTGTTAACTATAAGCAGATAAGACATCATTAATGTAGTAAAACATTCCACTTCATAATATGTCCTTAAGTACATGTTCATTTATGAATTAACATACCTATTAATTAAGAAATGATTGATGACATAATGAATTTATCATTTTACCTCTATTAGTTATGAAATAGATGAATTAAAAATTTAAGATTTTCAAAAAGTTATATATTTTTCAAAATAATTAATTGAGGATAGTACACGAAAATCGGCAAAATGAAGTATACCTGCTTCGAGGCTCGTTTGAATTTTGTTTTGGTTGTCAGAGCCAACTGGCTCCATAGCTAATGTCTTGACGGACGTCCACGAAAAATTTGGGCAAAAAAGACATCGAAATTCCTGACACCAAAAATCCATGGACTATAGCACACAAAAATTTACAAAGTGGAGTATATGTGCTTCGAGGTTCGGTTGACCTTGAAAATGGATCGTTTTGGCTATCAGGGCCAACTGGCTCCATAGCTAACGTCTTAACGGACGTCCACGAAAAATTTGGGCAAAAAAGACATCGGAATTCCAGATCACCAAAAATCCATGGACTATAACACACGAAAATCGACAAAATGGGAGGTTTACTTGCTTCGGGGCTCGGTTGACAATGGATAGTTTGGCATTGGTGACCAACCGACTCTATAACTAAGGTCTTAACTGCCGTACAGATAAATTTTTAGCAAAGAAAACGTCAGAATTCAAGGTTACCAAAAATCCATGGACTAAATAGCACATGCAAATCAGTAAAATGGAGGGTTTACCTGCTTCGGGGCTCGCTTGACCTTCTAAATGGGTCGTTTTAGCCGTCAGGGCAAACTGGCTCCATAACTAACGACTTAACGGACATCCACAAAAAATTTGGGTAAAAAAGACGTCGAAATTTTGAATCATTAAAACATATCGTGGACTGTAGCACATGAAAATTGACAAAAATGAGTGGTTTACTACTTTAGGGCTCGTTTGACCTTCAAAATGGGGTCTTTAAAGCAAACATGCTCCATAGATAACGTTTTAACGGACGTCCACAAAAAAATTGGGAAAAAAGACGTCGGAATTTTGGATCACCAAAAATCCATGGTCTATAGTACACGAAAATAGCCAGAATGGGTATATCAACTTCAAGGCTTGTTTGACCTTGAAAATGAGACTTTCTCTGAAGTCACTGCCAACTAGATCCATAACTAACGTCTTAACAGACATCCACAAAAAATTTGGGCAAAAAAATGTCAAAATTCTAGATTATCGAAAATCTATGGACTATAGCACACGACAATCTATAAAATGGGGGGGGGGGGTTTACCTGCTTCAAGGCTTGTTTGACCTTCAAACTGAACCGTGTTGGCCGTCAAGGCAAACTGGATCCATACCAAACGTTTTAACGCATCCAAAAAAATTTGGGCAAAAAAGACGTCAGAATTCTAAATCACCAAAAAAGATCGTGGACTAGCACACGAAAATTGGTAAAAATGTGGGGTTTACCTGATCTGGGGCTCGTTTGACCTTCAAAATGATCCATTTTGGCTTTCAGAGCCAACTGCCCCCATAGTTAACGTTTTAAAGGATGTCCACAAAAAATTTGGGCAAAAAAGACATTGGAATTTCTGATTCACCGAAAATATATTGACTATAGTACACAAAAATCGACAAAATGAGGTATAACTGTTTCAGGATCATTCGACCTTGAAAATGAGTTGCTTTGGTTGTAAGGGACAACTGACTGCATATCTAACGTCTTAACGAGCGTCGACAAAAAATTTGGACAAAAAAGACGTCGAAATTTCAGATCAGTAAAAACCCATGGACTATAGAACACGAAAATCATCAAAATGAGAAGTTTACTAGCTTAGGGGCTTGTTTGACCTTCAAAATAAGTCATCTTGGCTTTCCAGGCCAACTTGCTCCATAGCTAACGTCTTAACGGAGGTCCAGAAAGAATTTATGCAAAATCTACGTCGGAGTTCTAGATGACCAAAAAAAGATCATGAACTATAGCATACAAAAATCGGTAAAATAAGGGGTTTTAATTGCTTTGGGGAGCGTTCGACTTTCAAAATGGTTTGTTATGGCCGTCAGGGCCAACTAGCTTCATAGATAACGTCTTAATAGACGTTCACAAAAAATTAAGGCGAAAAAACGTTGGAATTTCGTATCACTAAAAATCCAAAGACTACAATTCACGAAAATCGATAAAATGGGTATACTTGCTTCTAGTCTCATTTGGCCTTTAAAATGAATTGTTATAGCCGTTAAGGCCAACTGGATCAATTGATAATGTCACAATAGACGTCCATACAAAAATTGAGCAAAAAAGAATCCAGAATTTCAGATAACCGAAAATTCATGGACAAGTACACAAAAATTGGTAAAATTAGGTATACTTGCTTTGGGCTCATTTGACTTTTAAAAATTGACTGTTTTGGCCATTAGGGCCAACTGGCTCCATAGCTAACATCTTAACAGACGTCAAAAAAATTTTGGAAAAAAACGTTAAAATTTTGGATCACAAAAAATTCATGGACTATAGCACAAGAAAATTGTTAAAATGAGGGATTTTTACGTACTTCGGGGCTAGTTTGACCTTCAAAATGGGTCGTTTTGAACATCAGGTCGAACTAGCTCTATAGCTAACGTCTGAACGGATGTCCACAAAATATTTGAGCAAAAACAACGTTAGAATTCTGGATCACCAAAAAGATCGTGGACTATAGCACACGAAAATCAGAAAAATAAGGTATGACAACTATGGGCTCGTTTGACCTTGAAAATGAATTGTTTTGGCCATAAGGGCCAACTAGCTGCATATCTAACGTCTTAAAGAACGTCCATGAATAATTTGAGCAAAAAATACATTAAAATTTTAAATCACTAAAAATTCATGGACTCTAGGACACGAAAATATCAAAATGAGGGGTTTAACTGCTTCGAAGATCGTTCGAAATGGTCTGTTATGGTCGTCAGGGCCTTTACTGGACTTATAGATAACGTCTTAACAGACGTTCACAAAAAATTTGGACAAAAAAGAAGTTGAAATTCTGGATCACCAAAAATCCAAATATTATAGTTCACGAAAATCGATAAAATGGGATACCTGCTTCGAGTCTCGTTTGACCTTGAAAATGGGTCATTCTTGTCATCAAGGTCAACTAACTCCATTGATAACGTCTTAACGGACGTCCACAAAAACTTTGGGCAAAAAGAAGTCAGAATTTCGGATCACCAAAAATTTATGGACAATAGTATACAAAAATCGGTAAAATAGGGTATATTTAACTTGGGCTCATTTGACGTTGAAAATGGATCGTTTTGGCCGTAAGGACCAATCGGCTCCATAATTAACGTTTTAGCGGACGTCAACAAAAAATTTGGACAAAAAAGACGTTGGAATTCTGGATCACCAAAAATTCGTAGACTATAGGACAAGAAAATCGGCAAAATGGGGAATTTACATGTTTCAGGGCTAGTTTGACATTCAAAATTGGCCATTTTGGACGTCAGGTCCAATTGGCTCCATATCTAACGTCTGAAACGGACGTCCACAAAAAATTTAGGCAAATTAACGTTAGAATTCTGGATCACCAAAAAAGATTGTGGACAGGAAAATCGGCAAATGAGGGGTGTACCTTCTCGGGGCACATTTGATTCTTCAAAATAATACGTTTCGGCTGTCAAAGTCAACTGTCTCTATAAATAACGTCTTAACAGACGTCTACAAAAAATTTGGTAAAGAAAACGTTGGAATTCTAGATTATAAAAAATCCATGAACTATATAGCAGAGAAAATCAACAAAATGAGGTGTTCAGCTGCTTCAAGGCTCGTTTGACCTTGAAAATGGATCGTTTTGATCGTCAGGGACGACTGGCTCCATATCTAATGTCTTATCTGACGTCCATAAAAAATTATGGCAAAAAAGACATTAAAATTCTTGATCTCCAAAAAAGATCTTTGACTATAGCACACTAAAATCAGCAAAATGAGTGGTTCAGCTGCTTCAGGGCGCTTAACCTTGAAAATGGATCGTTTTGATCGTCAGGTCCGACTGGCTCCACAGCTAACGTCTTATTTGATGTCCATAAAAAATTGTGGTAAAAAAAACGTCAAAATTATGGATCACCAAAAAAGATCGTTGACTATAGCACACGAAAATCGGTTAAATAGAGGGTTTACCTGCTCCCGGACTCGTTTGACCTTCAAAATGGGTTATTTTGGCCGTCAGGGCCAACTGGCTCTATAGCTAACGTCTTAACGAACGTCCACAAAAATTTGGGCAAAAAAAGACATCAAAATTCTGAATCACAAAAAAAAAAAGATCGTAAGTTATACCATCCAAAAATTGGTAAAATTAGGGGTTTACTTGCTCCGGGGCTCGTTTGACCTTCAAAATGGTCTGTTTTGATCGTCAGGGCCACTAGTTCCATAGATTACGTCTTAAGGGACGTCCACAAAACATTTGTATCAAAAAAGACTTCAGAATTTTGGATTACTAAAAGTTCATGGACCATAGTACACGAAAATTGACAAAAATGGGGTATGCCTACTTCGGGGTTTGTTTGACCTTGAAAATTGACAGTTTTGACCGTCAGGGCCAACTGGCTCCTTAGGTAACGTCTTTACGTACGTCCACAAAAAATTTGGTCTAAAAGGACGTTGGAATTTTGATCACCAAAAATCATGGAGCACACAAAAATTGACAAAATTGGGGGGGGGGGGTTTACCTGCTTCGGGGATTGTTTGACATTCAAAATGGGTCGTTTTAGCCGTAAGGGCCTACTGGCTCCATATCCAACGTCTTAACGGACGTCCACAAAAAATTGGATAAAAAAGACGTCGAAATTCTAGATCACTAAACAAGATCATGGACTATAGGACACGAGAATCAGCAAAATGAGGAGTTTACTTGCTCCAGGGCTCGTTTGACCTTCAAAATGGTCTATTTTGGCAGTCAGGGTCAACTAACTCCACAGATAACGTCTTAACGGACGTCCACAAAAAATTTGGAAAAAAAAGACGTCAGAATTTCGGATTACCATAATTCCACGACTAAAATACAAAAAAATCGGTAAAATGGGGTATACATGCTTCGGGCTCATTTGACCTTAAAAATGGGTCGTTTTGACCGTTGAGCTAACTGGCCCCATAGCTAATGTCTTAATGAACGTCCACAAAAAATTTGGGCAAAAAAGACGTAGAAATTTCAGATCACCAAAAATTCATGAATTATACCACACGAAAATCGGCAAAATGGGGGATTTACTTGCTTCGGGCTAGTTTGACCTTTTCAGAATGGGTTGTTTTGGCCGTCAGGACCAAATAGCTCCTTAGCTAACATCTTAATTGACGCCCACAAAAAATTTGGGCGAAAAAAACGTCAGAATTCTTGACACCAAAAAAGATTGTGGACTGTAGCACACGAAAATCGGTAAAATAAAGAGTATACCTGCTCCGGGATTCGTTTGACCTTTAAAATGGTCCATTGTGACTGTCATGGCCAACTGGCTCAATTTGTAACGTCTTAATGGATGTCCACAAAAAAATTGGGCCAAAAGACATTGAAATTTCATATCACCAAAACCCACGGACTATAGGTAAAAAAATTTTATCCTTATGTCATTTGTCAAAATAGACAAGTAAATAGGAACAACTAGAAAAAAAATAATCAAACAAGTAATCGATTTAATAGTAATCTTACTATTTTGAACTTCCAAATTCCAGAATCATAAAAAGTTATAGACAATGCATTGTTTTTAATTTTTTTAAAAATTGTCAATATAAGTCAGAAGCAAAGCTAAAATTTTGGGTATGAATTGAATCGAATTCTATAACTTTTACTTAGATGATGTATTAAAAAATCATTAAATATATATCAATATTAAATTTAGAACCTAATTATTAACACATAAAATCATGGTTATAATATATAAAATCAATAAAATTAAAATTCTGATTCGTCTATTATATTGGTCCCTATAATTAATTCCTTGAAAGGAACGTAATTGGAACCAACCATAAAGTCTATAACTATAACGTGCATTCACCAACTTCCTATCCTAACTAGAAACTTCCCCCATCATCTCAAAGGAACACTACTAAAAAAAAAATACGATTTTGAATTTGAATTTTTTCAATTAAAAATATTGTGTGATTATTTTTACAGATATTTTAATAAAAAAAATATTTAGTAATTAATAGCAATAGTTCAATAAAAATTTATTTTTTATTATTTTATTTTCCTTATAAAATGAGATTTATGGTGAAACAATTATATTTATATAATAGAAATTTCTCATTATTTCTCAAGAGGACAAACCTCTTTTTCTAGTAGTAGCAAAAAAAAAAAAGGTGAAAGAATAAATTTCTAATCTTTTTTTTCATATCATGTGATAGTTACCTTACCTAAATGTCGTTATGTAATATTAAACAACTTTGCATGTGATATTCAGGACCTCACCTAAATATTATATCATGTCACGTAGAAGTGTTTTTATTCATAAAATATAACGAAAATTAAATATGAATTATTTTTAAAGTAAGAAAAGTGAATATGATATATTTTTTCCTATTAATTTCGTGTAAGGATTATATATAAATGATTTTTATTATAAATCATGAATTAAATTAAATGATTCGAAATATAATTTTAAATTAAAGGCATACAATTTAAAATTCTTAATTCGTCTCTGAACTGACTTAACATTTTCTTTCATTGGGTGGATAACCTCAGGAATTTCATGTCTAAAATGTCGAAATCAAACAAAATAGAGAAGAACAAAAACCTTGAAATATATAAGACTTTGCCCATATATATAAAGTTATATTATCTTGTTTTAAGAGACGTCTTTTTAAAAATAATAATTCTTTGGTCCCTCTTTCCCCTCCTTTTAGGGATGACAATGGGCCTCGATGTAGGGCGGGAGGGGTTTAAGGTTGTGTGGGACAGGAGGAATGTAAGACGGGTTAAAGTGGGTTTTTAACTAATGTGGGGCGGACAAGTTGTGGGTATATATATAATTTTATGTGAGTTCGAATTTAATTTGTCATAAAAGTGATAGAATATTATTTTTTTATTAAAATAAGGAAACTACTAAAATACGTAAGATAGTAAGTGAAAACGATTCAACAAAAAGTAATCAATTTCTTATATGTTTTTCAATTGACCTCTCTGAAAAATAAAATTTCAAGTCATTATCTATTAAATTAATACTACTTAGTGAAAAAATAAATTTACTTTTACAATTTTTTTAAGTACCAAACTTAACTAGAAAAATTAAATATCAAAATTATGCGGTGCGGGTTCATAGGGTTGCCCGAGGTAGGGAGAATTGAAAATCAAAAAATAAATTGTTATGCGAGACGAAACAATGAATTTTAAAATTTTTACGAATTAAGCTCAACCTGCGCCGCCCATTTCCATCTATGCCTCCTTTCACTCCCATAAAAAAACAACTAAAGTGATGTGATGTGATTTTACATCTACAAATGAAAAGAAAAATTAAAATTCTCTTCCTAAAATTTGTTTTCTCCCACATATATTAAGTCTTTTTCTTAGCCAAAGAATAAGAAATCCATCTAAAGATAATAAAGAGAAATATATATCATCAAATCGAATTTTAAAATAGTCTCGATCTTCGTCTACACCACCTAGGACTAATAAGATGATCTTCTTCTTGATTAAAACTATCTATAATGTTTTTTTTTTTACTCTATCAATTGATGCTTTCGTGTTTGCTCTATTGAAGCATATTATTAAATATACATAATTATGGTGTAGGAAAAAACATGGAGCCTTTGATCATTAATAAGCACATGGCCACATATCTATATTTAATTAATGAGTGGTAATTACTTATTGAGGAAATTGATGTTTGTCCATTTGGATTTTAGTGATAATGTTGACCCCCCAATTAAGTTATGGACTCATGGTGAATTATAAGTCCATTATTGAGTAACTTCCAATAATACTTTTATGACCATATGTATATGCTTGGCAATTTACTATGAATAGTACCAATTTTTGTGACATACGTCTATTTTCTTAAATACTTTGTTCTAAGGTATTCATATTCATATGATTCATTTGTCATGTGTAGTTTGTGTATGGTTTTTTTAGTTAAAAGAATGATGCACGTGCTATTTTAAGCGAGTATTACATCAGAATGAAAAAAAAATGAAGAGTGTTATAATATATAACACAAGTTTACATGTTACACACGCTTTTGAGTTATATGATTGTGTAGTTCAAAAAGTAAATCGATTGATTATTAAAACAGACAATCCATGTCATGGATTTGAATTGTAACAAATATAGTATCAGAAGTCGAACTCTCCGTTAATTAGGTGATGTAACAAACCTTAGAGGAACTTTTAAGTTCTCTTATGTGATATCAATGGCATCTCAAGGACTAACATAATTAATGATACTTCTAAGAGAAATTTAGTTTGCAGTGAACTTTTACGATATGTTTGTATTATTGTTATTCATTGTATTGTATTGTATCGTTTCTATACCTACAATGTTTGTTTTGATTGTTACTTAAAATGTATTGTACTGTATTGTTAAATTTCGTTGTTACGTAACAATGGAAACCCCTATTTTATGGAACAACCAATTAAGTGTGTTCCCATTGTTACTTAATTTCTTTTTCCAATTATATCTTAACATAAAATTTCAAAATACTATTTTACCTTTTACCTTAATTATTTAAATTTAGTCAAACCTCCTACCCTAGAATAATTAAGGATATTTAAGTAAATTTATAAATTACAATACAGTACCATACAATCAAACCAAACAATTTAAATGTTACTAAACAATAACAAACAATACAATCTAACCAAACATTGTATCTACCATACAATACATTACAATAGAGTACAATACAATACGATACATTATGAAACAATGAGTAACAATGATCCAAACAAAGTGTTATTTACACTAGAGATGAGAGGTACTTATGTATACCAAGGACATGTTGAAGGATTGACAATATTTTAACTCGATAAGCTTCTAAAGATAAAAATACACGAGATATTTAAAGAAAAATGAAAAACTTCGCTAAAAATTCCATAAAGTATACACATTGTACATGAACTTTTTAGTTCAATATTGAAGCCCACAATGTTGAAGAACAATCCTTTCTAATTTGCCAAGTGTGTGGGTGAAGCCCACAGAAGATGTAAGACCACATAAAGTTTGAAATTTTATATTTTTAAGTTATTCAATTTGTGATAATTTTAGATATATTATGTCTGAAATTATATATGGATAAAATTTAAATATATATTGATGTTAAAGTTTTATTTAAAAGTTGAATAAATAATTTTTTATTATATCAAATAACAATAGAATGTAATGAAATATCAGGATCGCCTAACACAAGAGATTAATGTACGATAAACTCGAAGGTATAAGACCTCATTTTCTTTACTTGATTCAAGTTATAATTTCAAAATACTTCATAATAATTATTTTTTAAAAAAAAACTCCTTCTAGATATTTAGTTCGAATGGGTATAACTCAAATAAAAATTAGAATATAAATGTCCCATTATAGTGCTTTAGGAAGAGACTATTTCTTTCGTAGATTACAATGTGAAATCAATTTCAACTTTGCTAATCGAGGCTAACACGCTATAAAAGAAAAATATATTTTAAAATTTAAATTTTAAAATCTTAATTTGAAATGGCATGTTCAACAACCACACCTTAAATACAATTAAAAAAAAATGCCACACACTTGTGATTAAAATACTAGATTCAATCTCGAAATAAAATCTAATTTTGATATTATTCTTCAAATAATTAAACCAAAATCCCTTGTCGTGCACATGAGTAACGATAGTTAAACTCATATTTAAGTAGAACATTATGTTTAATATTATTATTATTAACAAAAATACCAATAAAACAGCCTAATTAGAAATTTTCAAATCAACTTTACAACACTAAGCCACGCAACAAACCTAACCCACATGTTTTTCACTCCAAATAAAATAAAATAAAAAATAAAAGAAGATCTCAAATTATATATATAAAAAGTATTTTTAAATACACTATTAGTTGTCCAAAAAAAAATACACTATTAGTCAATGTTAATCTCTAATAACATAAACAAATATTTGTGTGATAATAAGATTTTATAAACTTGATCATAAGCATTTGTGAATATTCTACTAGAGTAACTTTTCATTAAGAATAAAATAAATAGTTTAAATCAATTATAAATTTAGGAAGTTATATTCTTTTGGGACCAAAAAATATAATCACATAAAATCGAAACAAGTTTTTCATAAAAATTCCCCTTTAAATTTCATTTCAAGTTAAATTATTAATTTTATCAATTTATCAATTAACGTTTATTATAAATATTTGCGTATAATTACCTCACATTGATTATGTAATATATTTTACAACGTCGACATATTGAATTTAAAAAGGCAAAAATGGCAAAATGTTGATGATACAAAAGTAGAGATTATTTTTTTTAAAAAAAATGTCCAATTCTAAACTTGCAATCAAAATCCACAATTATCATAGTTATTAGATTCACAATTAAATAGTTATATATATCCTTGTATCTGCTTTTATTTGTCATGTTAAGTTTTTTAAAAATTAATTTAACTATTTTTCAAAGTTAAATTAGATTATATTAATTCGATATCTTAAACAAAAATTTAAATATTTAAAATTATACAAAAATTATTACTAATTGCAATTCTTTTGCATATCAATTTAATAAAAAAATACATCGTAAATTTTTATCAAATTTTTTGTAGTTTGATTCTTAAAAAAAAGAAAACTATGACGATAAAAATAGAAGAAAATTGTAATAATTTTAATAAATTTCTTAGTACAAATATACAATCTAAGCAAAAATTATTGCGTTCATTTACCCACATTCCATATTTACACCAAATCATGTTAAAATTTTTTAATTAAATAATTTAATTACATAAATTGCATATTTAGCTTACCATGGTTTAACACTAAATTTTTTTTTCCAAATACACAATATGACGTATATATCATGTGTGAGTAAGTTATTTATTAAGAGAGTCATCACTAAATAAATTTTAAAATACACGATTTAAATTTAATCAAAACTCTAATATTGACTCCGACAGTGAAAATACAAAAAGAAAGGCTCTAAGTATATCAAAAATATTTGCATGGCTAAGCTTTAATTTTATGGTGGGATTCCACTAATAAAGTGCCACTTGTATTTTTCTCTTCACAGCCAAAAAAAAAAACTCTATATATACACTTCCATGGCAGCAAATATTTCATAAAGCAAAATAGAATCTTGAACACTTGTTCTTCTAAACTGAATAATTTCTCTGATTTTTTTTGGTGAAAATGTTTATTGAAAATTTTAAGGTGGAAAGCCCAAATGTGAAGTATATTGAGAATGAAATTCATTCTGTGTATGATTATGAAACCACAGAGCTTGTTCATGAAGAGAGAAATGGAACTTATCAATGGATTGTTAAGCCTAAAACTGTCAAATATGAATTTAAAACTGACACCCATGTGCCAAAATTAGGGTAAGTTTCTTCATTTTTTTTCTCAGATTTCTTAAAAAAAAATTGGGTGAAGAAATTTGTGATTTGTTTAGGGTTATGCTTGTTGGATGGGGAGGAAACAATGGTTCAACATTGACTGGAGGTGTTATTGCGAATCGAGAGTGAGTTTTTTTTGTTTTTTGTTTTGAGAATCTAATTTTATGTTGATTTTGTGATGAGATTTTGTGATTTTAAGTAATGGGTTTTGATTGTTTATGGCAGAGGAATTTCATGGGCAACGAAAGAAAAAGTGCAGCAAGCCAATTATTTTGGGTCTCTTACTCAGGCATCAACCATTCGAGTTGGGTCTTTCAATGGCGAAGAGATCTATGCACCCTTCAAAAGCCTCCTTCCCATGGTATTCACCTTGTTTTGTTTTGTGTTTTCAAAATCGAATGGGGGTGTGGGAGTTTAAGGTTTAGAATTGAATCCTCGTTAATAAGGCGAAAGTTCGTTAATAAGGCGAAAGTCCAGGTAGTCAACCAACCAACGTTATTCTAATTCCCAAATTGGTTAATTTGCCTTTAGTAAAGTTACTTTATGTGGCTTTATGGATAGTTGAATGCTAAAAGGATATACTTAAGCACTTTTCGGGTTGTTTGGTTTGTGAACAAGTTAGCGGAGGTAGGATTTTGAGTTTATGAGTTCTAGAATCGGAAAGGAGAAATTTGTGGGGTTTTTGATCTTATTAAGTGGATATTTTAACACAAATACAGGGTTTGTATCAAAGTTAGTGGGTTCTACTGAACTCGTAATTGAAATGTTAGGTTCACCCCTGCGTGATAATTATATTATAGGGGTTGATGTGATTGAATATTTACTTGTACTGATAAATGTTTGGTTTATTGGACTAAAAAAAAGACGTAAATGATGATAATCCTGCGATTGCTTATACCGGATCAAATGTTTAACCAAACACATGATAAAAAATAGTTTCTTTTTGTCCCGGGATTATTATTTGTTATGCTTGCAACTAAACGACCCAGACAGTTTAACGAACTCTTTATAGCATTAGTCATGAAAAGTTGCTCTGTCTTAGTTAGATTCAGACTGATATATTTGATCTGATGGTGATATAGGTCAACCCAGACGATGTAGTATTTGGAGGATGGGACATTAGCAACATGAATTTGGCAGATGCTATGGTAAGGGCTAAGGTTTTCGAAGTTGATCTGCAAAAGCAGCTGAGGCCCTACATGGAATCCATGGTTCCCCTTCCTGGTATCTATGACCCTGACTTCATTGCGGCTAACCAAGAAGCACGTGCCAACAACGTGATCAAAGGAACGAAGAAAGAACAAGTTGATCAAATTGTTAAAGATATTAGGTAAAAGTTATAATCTTGATTAACCGTCTTCCACCTTGAACAAAGTTGTCTGTTTTTTTCTGGAAAAAGATGTGATTTTTAGTTTAGAGTGTGAATAACATGTCTGCTTGGTAATTTAGGGAGTTCAAGGAGAAGAACAAGGTAGACAAGATAGTGGTTCTATGGACTGCCAACACCGAAAGGTACAGCAATGTGGTTGTTGGCCTTAATGACACCATGGAAAACCTTTTAGCTGCTGTGGATAGAAATGAGGCTGAAATATCTCCTTCTACATTGCATGCTATTGCTTGTATTATGGAAAATGTGCCTTTCATCAACGGAAGCCCTCAAAACACTTTTGTTCCAGGTATGGAATCCCGATAACAATTGTAACGAGTTATTGAAAGTTTAATTGCTACGGATGACCAGCTATAGCTTAGCTTCTGTAATTGTAAGTATTTTCTTCTGATACAATTTCACAGGTCTTATTGATTTGGCCATAAAGAGAAACACTTTAATTGGTGGTGATGACTTTAAGAGTGGTCAAACCAAGATGAAGTCCGTGCTGGTTGATTTCCTTGTTGGAGCCGGTATTAAGGTATGCCTTTTGCTGTTAATTCTGGTTGAATGTTTAAATGTTGAAGCACTTTATATACATAAATTAAGCACATAAGCATACTTGTCATTGGAAGATGGAGTTTCTTTATAGATAAATAGTATAGCCGTGCTGAAACTCATGGTGTTTGTATTACAGCCAACGTCAATAGTGAGCTACAATCACTTGGGTAACAATGACGGAATGAATCTTTCTGCTCCTCAAACCTTCCGGTCTAAGGAGATCTCAAAAAGTAATGTTGTTGATGACATGGTTGCTAGCAACGCCATTCTCTATGAATCTGGCGAGCACCCTGACCATGTTGTTGTGATCAAGGTAAATAATATAACGTGAGAAAGATAAAAGTTAATGTATATAAACAGGCATATTAATTTGTCAAAATGTTTGATTTTGTATTTCAGTATGTTCCATATGTTGGAGACAGCAAGAGGGCAATGGATGAGTACATGTCAGAGATTTTCATGGGCGGAAAGAGCACTATAGTTATGCACAACACTTGTGAGGACTCTCTTTTGGCAGCTCCAATTATCTTGGATTTGGTCCTTCTCGCTGAACTCAGCACTCGCATTCAGCTCAAAGCTGAAGGGGAGGTCGGTTTCTTTCTCAATGTCTTCAAAGATTTACACTTCGTCATGTAGTGTGTACCCTTAAATGTTGTGTGATTGTTCTGAGGAGAAGTGATTCTGTTTTCAGGGGAAGTTCCACTCCTTCCACCCTGTGGCTACAATTCTCAGCTACCTCACCAAGGCTCCCCTGGTAAAGTTTCTATGAGGTTTTTTTTTATTATGTTCAAATAGACTCAAAAACTATGTTGCTCAGACTCTCCAAAAATATTGTCATAGTCGTGTAGGATCCTCCAAAAATACACTACGTTGGAAGGATGCCACATACAACCATTGGAACTTTGAAGAGTCTGAGCATATAGCTTAAAAGTTAACATTATGCAATTATCAAGTGTTGAAAAAAAGTTGCTTTAGTTTGGTCTGAGCATGCGCTAGAGCTATAGCTGATGTGAAATGGTTTTTTTCATTCATCTTAAGTAAATGACCAGAGCAATCTGTGGTCCAAGATAAATTAGAAGTGATTCCAACACAAAAGAAGTTATTATTATGATCTCCATATGGACATAGTCTAAAAAATATGCATAGGTCACAACAAACTAAATATACTTCACATGGGGATCACAAAGGGTATTGTTTATGTTGCTCGGACTCTTCCAAAAGTGCATGTCGGATCCTTCAGAAGTATTGGAGGATCCGGCACATAGACATGATGTTTCCTTGTACTTCTCTTACTTAATTACCAACATTTTTTTTATTGATTTTCTTGGTAACAATCTTTCAGTGAGCCTGCACGAACGCGAGATGCTTCGTGCACCAGGCTACCTTTTCTTTTTCCTTTCATTAACTGTAGTTGTGAATTGGACAACAGGTACCACCAGGTACTCCAGTGGTGAATGCCCTTTCAAAGCAGAGGGCAATGCTTGAGAATATAATGAGAGCTTGTGTTGGTTTGGCACCAGAGAACAACATGATTTTGGAATACAAATGAAAATATATATGCAGATGAAGGAAATTACTAGAAGAGAATGGACTTAACTCAAGTGTAGTTGCATTTGTAGAAAAGATCACTCTCTATTTATTTTTTTTTGTCCCTATTATATCTTATATTTTGTTTCCATTTTCTCATCATATAATTAAGTTTAAGTGTGGCATGATTGTGAAGTGTAGGAGAGCTTAAAAGGGCCAAAGTCTTGTTTATTGTAACTTCTTCTCTTCATGTGTTTTGGCCCTCTTATCTCCAAATTGTATGTTGGTTGCTTTAGCTCAGATAGAGCCAGCAACATCTTGTTTCTATTGGAAAAAAAAAAATATAACATGGTGATTTAAATTTTGTTTTAGAAATCCACATTTTCCCCTTTATTTCGCAAGAGTTTAAGTTCTATATATTAACCAGGTGTAGGCATATTTAATTGAGAAGAAAATCTCCATATCCTTTGTTAAATTCTTGGTTCCGCCATTGTTAACAATATACAATAATTTTTACACAATTAGGTTACTTATATATGGTAATTTACGAGTACAATCTTTGATAAATTAACATTCAATGAGTTGTTTAGTTTGAATTTAAGTTGTTATGAGATCAGTTATGATGAGATTAATTATGATGGATAAGTTATGCTAAATTTTTTTTTTATTGAGTATTTGGTTTGTTGTATTGAAAATGATGAATTTTAAAAATAATTTATTTGTTTACAAAGGTATCCTTCATAAATGTGAAAAGTGATGTATAAAAAGGGTTTATAGGGATATTTTTGTCATTTACTTATTTTATCCTAAAATAAGTTGTCTCGGGATTACTATACCATCCAAGGGGAGAGATAACTTATCCCGACACTAATTATTAATCTCGGAATAAGTTGTCCCAAACTTGCCAACGAAATAATAAATTAAGTGGCATTATAAAAGATCAGAAAAGGTCTTTTTTTTTCTTTTCATTGTGTAAATGGTTCATACGTGATCTTTATTTTTATACAATAGAGATCTGAAAATAACTTTTTTTTATTCAAATTACAAGTAAATGAGAGATCTCATTTTTTCCGAAAGGAATATAAGTTAAAATATGTAATTAATTACTCCCTCTATCGACTTCTATGTACCTGTCCAATATACTAAACTTATTTGTCTTGTTAAAAAAAAATCAAGAGATTCATTTATCACGTAATTCCTAACATTTCCTAATTATTAATTATTATCATTTCACAAAATATTGAATTTATTATATATAAAAGGTGATATAGTAAACTTATAATTTCCCTTTGTTTATTGCTATTTAAAGAGTGTGTGTCATTTTAATATTGAACGAGTAAAAATGTACGAAACACATTATTAAAACTTTTACCTGAAAAAAAACACAATAAACATTTGATAGCAAGTTAAATTACACTGATATATACAAATTAGTTATTTCTTTTCTACTTAAATATAAATAAATACACATCATTTTCTTCTCTTCTCTTTTTTCTTTTTCCAAAATTACCCTTCAAGCTGCTACAATAGTTTTAGTCTTGCCAGAATTTTCAGAGTTAGCAAAGGGCAATTCTGAGTAATTTTGATAATTTTCAGTCTTCTTTTTAAGGACAAGAAGCTTTAATTTCTCTTTTCTTTTATCACTTTTCATTTGTTGTTCCCTACACTCCATACTACAGAATGCTGTATCACCCCTGTTCACGAAGAAAAATAATATATTCAGTATAATTTTATATATAACAGATAAAAAAGGGGTTAAGTGTAATGAAATTGTAGAATATTAATCAACAATTTGATTAATCATCTAAAATGTTAAGATGATTAATAATATAAAATGTGATAGTATAATATATACCAAGTATATGTCAATAATTGTTGCCCCACAAATATTTTAAAATGAAACCTTCATACCTACTACATAATAATGCAATAAATCAAATAAAAAAATAACAAAAATATCCCTCATTTGAAAGGTAAATTAAAAAATAGTCTTTTACACATATTTTCAACAATTTAGAAAAAAGTGAGTATTTTTTAATAAACTCTTGGCGGTTTGATTTAATGAAAAATATACTCTATCTTACTTTTTGATTTTTTTTACTATACGTTGTTTTTATTATATGCTTAGGTTATAGTATAATTTGTTATTGTTGATATTCTTTCTTTCATTATTTTTAATATGATTGTTTTATTAGTGTATTCCTTTTTTGTATTTTTACATGCGTTACTTAGAGTGAAGAGACTTCGGAAATAATTTTTCTATTTTTATTTAGTGGCGGAATCAGGAATTTCACAAAAAATATCTAAAAAAATTGGAAAAAATTGAAAAGTGTTTCTAGTGAGATGCAACACAGGAGCACCCTGAACACCGACTCTTTCAAGGCATCTAAAACCACTAGATTACAACACCTTATTCTATCAAAAGTGTTTAGAATATGTTATTTAATCACTTTGTATATTATTTTACTTATATATACGAAATTATTTTTCAATAAAAGATGTTCAATTAAACACTTGACTATAACATAGCCACACCCATATTCACATATACACAATTTTCTCGATTCTAACATCACTTATAAAATCACACTAAACATGTTAATGCTCCTATAATACACTATCGATAATAAGTAAATAAAAATTCATTACCCTGTCAATATATATATATATATAATTAATTACCTATACATGTAGATATCACGAGAAGGTGTCAATCGATGGTTACAAAGTCCACAAGTTGTCAAGAAATGAGATTTTTCTTCTATTTGATGATGAAAACCTTGATAACTTGAACTTCTATGGTGATATTTTGATGACACGTGTTGATGATCATGACCATAAAATCCATAATTAGTACCAAGATCAAGATCAAACGGTTTTCCTTCTCCATTGTTCATCACATCAACGGTGATCCTTGTTGTGCTTGTTGTTCTTCTCATGTTACCTATCATATTCTTCTTTACAAAAGATTAATTTTTTTATGATATAATCTATTTTTTTTGTAGAGAAATTGGAAGGGAAGAAGTAGAAATAAATGAAATGAAGAGATAAATATATAGAAAAATGGTGTGTGTGTGAGAGTTAATCTAAGCCCTTTATTTTTTTAAAAAATGTACTAGAGATGAGAGATTCTTCCATTACTCTTTATGTCAAAGTGTTGACTTTGAGGGTGTGTTTATTTATTTTTGTTGTGTTTGATACGTAAGTAAAAAAATATTATGGGAGACGGAGGTAAAGGTGGAAATATGAGTATGGATGGTTGGTGAGGATAATGGAGATTATGAAATAGAAATAAAGATGTGAAGTTTGATCAGGTACTAATTAAAACAAAGATCATGAACTAGAAATATAGATGAAATACGTTGAAGAGTAAATTATTAATGCAAAATGTTATTTGTAAAGCGAATTTTCTCTATTTTGACGAGAGAAATCAATCACCCTATTTTGGCTAAAGTCATATGCGGTCCCTTAAAGTTGTCCGCATAATTCACTTAGACACTTTAACTATGACTTGTACCTATTGGACACCTCTACTAATTCGGATTTGAACCTTTTGAATACTTTTGTGACAATCAGCTAAAACTATAAAATGTGTGTAATACACTCGCGATGACGTGGAAAATGGACAAATCAATTACGTACATGTGACATTTTGATGGGGAAAAAAAAAGAAAAAAGAAAAAATTGAAGTGTTGTCATCACTTTGAAATTCTATTCTTCACCATAGCCCCCTCCTCCACCATAGTTGTAATCACCTTGAAATCCTCTTAACCCACTGTTATGTTTTCAGATCTGTTTCTTTTTTTTTTTAAGTTGAAAATAGCAAATTGCATATACATAAAAATTAGTCAATACATGAACCTACAAAATATGAACCATTTATAATTTTAGATATCAATAAAATCATTGACTACATAATCATCTAAGCAGACTCATTTTTTTATTTTAAATCTAATTTATTAGATATATTTTCGATAAGAAAAAAATGGAAGAAGAAACAGAATAGTCATTGTATGAGTCTATATTTTTTCCCATAAATAAGATCACAATATCGAACAAATTTAAAGAAAATGGAAAAAAAAAATCGTAATGGTGTTTCCATAGTTGATATGATAGAGGTGAGGGAGAGGGAGAAAGAGGTGTTGGTGACAACATCATCGACGGAGATGGTATTGGTTTTGGAAGAAATGGCTAAGGAAGAAAGAACAAGGAAGAAGAAAGCAGGAAGAAGAAAGAGATTTTTTAAAAAAAAAATACGTTCTGACGCGCTGAATGGATGTGTATTACACTTTCCTTGCCATGTCAGCGAAAAGTGTCAAATAGGTACTTATTCTGAACAATAGAAATGTTCAATAGGTATCAGTCCTAGTTGAGGTGTCTAAGTGAATTATGCGGACAACTTTAAGGGGCTGCATATGACTTTAGCCCCCTATTTTTTTTAAATAACTTTCATAGTTTGATTAATTTTTTCTTATTTGAAATTTAGGTTATGAGCAATTATTCAAAGCAATAAATGTGTTCACAAAAAAATAATGTCATGTATCAATCAATTTGGTTTTAAACATTATTGGTACTTGAGTAAATGGATATCTATGCATCATTTTTTTAATGAGTTGGTAAATTTGTTTCTTTTTGCTTTTTACTAATATATTTTCTCTTTTATTATTAATAAAAAGATCAGATATATACATTTTTATTATAATTTTTCTACATCCAACATTTACCCTTGAATATACAATATAAATTTTCATAGTTTACTTCTTCTCTATTTCTTGGGTAACTATGGTTACTAATTAGAGTATATTCTCTTGTCAATTCACTACTTAAACCCCACAAACTTATCTAATGATAAAGTTAGTGTGGTTTGACGTAAAAGTGAATAATCTTTTAAATAAGATAGACTTGTTTTTTGGTTTTTCATCGGAGTTTATATTGAAGTTTTGATTAAATTTAATTCTCACACATATTTAAAATTTGAATTTAACATCTTTATTAAAGAATAAAACAGTCTCACTATTACACTATAACCAATGATAGTTAATAAGATGACTTGTTATGTCACGTTTAATATAAAGGTGATTTGATACTTCAAAAAATATTTAGATAATTGAATAAGGACGACCTTTGCGATATTCATGTGCTTAATTTCAATTTCAAAATATCGCAGATTTATTTCATAGTTTTTGATCTATCCAAAAAAAATTATATTAATTATATTATTTTTCGTTTATGAAAAGTTTAATTTTAGAATTTATTTGTATGTTCTGGTTTAGTTCCACGAATTGACCGTATTTAATCTCACTCAATGAATAGCATCAAATAATTAGATTTTCTTTTTTCCAAAAACAGAAAAATAAATCTAATTTGACCTGAATTTCTAAAAAAAAATAAAAATTCATGCACTAAATGAAATTAATTGTTTGTTTAGGCAATGTTGTTTTCAAGAACAAACCAACACAAACAAACAAAAAAGTAAAGATATTTTTTTATTGTGCTAGTTTCTTAGTCATTCTCTTTTTCTTTATTGCCACTAGCATTAATAAATTCTTTTTTGATTCTAACTTAATTTCAAAAAATAATTTTATAAAAAAAAATGTAACGTTCATATAAAGAGATTAAATAATAAATAAATTATTCATATTAATGTGAGAGACTTAATACCCTCAAATTAACAACTCAACTTATACAATCGTATGATAACTTTGCTTATATAAATCGTTGAATATCTTATTGTTATTGCAAACTACTTATAATACCTTTTTCCTTTTCCTTTTTGTTATTTGGACTAAGTGGTGATGATGAAATGAGAAAATGATGTCAAAAATTTAAATTTGCTTTTTGGTACTTTAAAAAACTTTAGATAAGAAAATGACATTCCTATCAAATATTGTTAAAAAAAGAAAAGAAAAGAAAATTTCAACGGTAGGCTTTGTGGGATTGTGGATCCTAACTATTAAAATTAAAAGATTCAATGGGTTATGAATATTCCAATTTTTTTCTCGTTTTAAGGTATTTTTATATGGACAACTTTCATATATAGCAAATAAAAAATTTATATTTGTATGCTATAGCAAAGTTTGCATAATTGCGCTCCATAGCAAACATAGAAACTATATAATTCGCTATACATATACAGTTGAAGCAAATTGTATAAAACGAAGTGTATAAAATAAGAAAGAGAAAGACACTTGGGCAGAGAACTGTATAAACACGATTTGTATTATTATAAGTTTATAGAACGATTATATACAATTTGAATTTGTATAAAATGAGAAAGAGAGAAAGACAAAAGAGACTTGACAAGAAATATACAATTGAATCGAATTGTATAAACGAGAAAGAGAAAAATTAGATACAATTTGAAAATTGTATAAAACGAGAAAGAGAGAACGGCAAAAGAAACTGGGCAGGGGAGTATTTTTATTGTATAATTATAAGTGTATAGGACGAAAATATATATACTTGCATGTGTATATACAATTTATACAAACAGAAACGCAATTTATACATTTTGTATAAGTGAGAAAGGAGAGGGTGACGAGCGAGATTTGGGAGAGCGGCGAGCGAGATCTGGAAGAGGGGAGAGAGGGGAACAAAAATATATGTATTTATACAATTTTCTCTGCTTTATACAATTAGAAACAATTTTTATACACTTGTATTTGTGTAAAAAGTGAGGAAGCGAGCGAGAGATTGGAGGAGAGTGGCGAGCGAGATATTTGGGAGAGAGGCGCCTGACAATTTTTTGCAAACGTTTGCTATGAAGTACAATTAAATCAAACCTTAGCTACTCCATTTATTTTGGATTATTAATTTGCTATTATATACAATTTTTCCCTTTTTATATTTTCCATAATTTTGGGGGATTTTAGTTGGGGAGGGTTAAGGTATTTTCCTCCTCTTAATTTTGTGCTTATTATTTTATTTTAAGATAAGACAGACGGCATATTAATAACTTTGTATTTTGGTTAGAGCTTTTTTAGTCATATTAATTAGTGTTTGTAATATTTGACTATGTATATTTACTTTTTAATTACTTAAAATGTGAATATTTGATGTATTTATTTGTGAGTATTTATAAATTATGAGAATTATTAATCGTCTCACTATTTAATCATTTATGTGGTGTATCTAATTTTTTTGTATATTTGCTTGATGAATATTAACAATTTTTTGAAATTATTAGCTTTTTCCCGATTTTATTGTTTGTTTATTATATTAAGCTCATAATGTTATCTCGTTTTTAATAATAAAATACTTCTAAATATAATTTAAATATAACATATTTTCATATAATGGAACCAAATTCACATATACAACTTAATTTGTTGAAAGTGAGATATATCAAAGTTATATTATATTCAATGATCTAGAATTTGTCTTCCCTAGTTTGTTTATCCTTACAATCACTTTCTATTTTTTTTTTTGTTTATTCTTACCATCAATTTTTATATTCAAACTTGATAGGTACTAATTGCCCCTATTTTTCAATTGCTACACCTAACTCCCATAAAAAAAACTATTCATTTGTCAATTAGTTTAATCTATCCTAAATTTTCTGTCCTCAATTACGATTTGAATCGATGAAAATATTCTTACGAAAATTAATTTCTCCACAAATTTTATATATATATATATAATTAATCTACGATTATTTACCTCCCATTTATACACACACCATTATATGGTTTGACATATAATTAGATCATTTCAATAGCTAATATGTGAGACAAAGTGTAAATTGTTGGAACCAAAGTAGGCCATAACCCTAAGTGCTCTTTGACATAAGACTACTAAAAAGTGATGGATAAAAAGGAAAAGAAAAAAGATATAATAAAAAATAAAATTGAAAAGATAAAGGTCTTACTCATGCTATTATCATAAAGCTCCAAAGCAAAATATATTAAAAATAATTCCATGTCATTGGTAAAAGTTAATCGCGGAATTGATTTTATAGGTCATTTACAAATTTTCTGTTAATTTTATGATTTATATATAGGGGACTTTTATTTTTATACGTAAAAGGTTCATAAGAAGTTATTTTCTTATATTATTCATTTTGTACATCTGATCAAGAGATCTTAGTTTCTGTGCACCTATACATATCAAGCATCTTAATTATTTGATCGATAAATTCGGAAAATAATATTAGAAAATATTAATCACCGTCTATAATTTTTTAAACCTTAGACAATAACACAATATTTTATCAATTTCAAAGGCTATAATTACACAAATTTTAAGATAGACAATAATCTAAATGGTGATCTAAAAAGGAGATATTGATGTAAAAGCAGAGAAAATAATTGGACTCCAAATATAAAAGAAGTAATAATTCACTTGGAAGTAATAATTAGTAAAATAACATTTATTCTATTATTTGATTTGTTATTTCAATTAGAAATGTTGGTAAATTAAGAAAGGCAAATCAAGCTTGACTTTAATTCCTCATAAACTACATGGTATAATTGAATATTAAATAGCCATCAAATCTGGGAAAATCAAATAATACTTCAAGATGTCACTTCATTCTTGATAGAGGCATTAAAATAAAAAGATTTTAATTATATTTGAAACTTCATTGAAATATAATTAATGAAAAGTATTGTTGACTTCATACATAATACAATCATCAAGATTCTATGTAAATATAAATAACTTATCTTCTAAGAAATGAATTTTTTTTTATTTTCTTTGGACAATGTCACTTGGTTGTAAGAAGATCAAGCTAGAAGTAAACACCAATAAATAAAATGATAACTTTTTATATTTTTTAAAAAAATATAATAAATTTTTTAGTCTTTTGGGAATTGTATTAACAATCACTATAGTTGATAATAAGAATAAAAAAAATCAATAGATAAATAATCTTTTAATTTTTTTAATTTGAACAAATCAAAATATTTTTTTAATAATAATAATAAACAAGCAAAAATAAACGAAACAAGTAACAAATACTAAAATGAAAGTTATAATTTACTCAAACAAAACATAGAGAAGGAAACTTAGAAGCTTTGATTAATATTGAAACAACCAATATATTTGATTATTATTTATTTATAATAATAATAAGAAAAAGGATAGGGAGATGAAAAGTCCCAAAGAGACACATGCTTTGCCTAAGTACATACACAATATATACACAATATGCAATTTGAATTTGGATCTCAAATTATTTTTCATAAAAATTGTTTGATCTTATTATTTTTTCTCGATTAAAAAATTGTTTGTATGACATTTTACGAATATTTACATTAGGCTAAGACTGATTCATAACACATTTCTTAGTTACTTTTGGCTTGATAAAAAAAAATCAAATTTCATATCATTTTTAAACTCATCTTATCTAACCATTAACTTTGATATCAGGTTAAGCCTAAGTTATATACTTTTTAAGTCAAATCACATGATTTTCTCCAAAGACTTCTCACAAGTCACAATTAAGAATATTCATGTACTTCATATTATAACTTCAAAAATTTTCAACTATCAATTTTGCATCCAAAAAATATTAAATATATAAAAGAAAATTTTCACGAATAGCAATTCAATTAAATTACTTTTAATTAATTTGATTAAAAACTATATTTCCCATTAAAATACAAAATACTAAGGGGAGGTACCACTTTTATTTCGTATCAAATACAATAATTTGACTTTGTCAAAACTACATATATCTAATATTGTGCAAAGTAGATAAAACAAATTAAATGACGATATTAAAATCGAAATTTCCACAGAAAGACCCAATCATATATCATCAATCATCATGTGGGTAATTAGTTGGGCCAAGATTTACAGGTCCATTATTATTTAGGAAAATTTTAATTTTACCAGTTTATGAGCTAATTATTTAGATATCCTTTATTTTATAATATTACAAATCTTATCAAATTTTGATGTGTCCAGATATGTTCAGAATATATGTATCTCAGGATTCATCAGGTTAGAGTTAGGCGTAATTTATTCTATGTACATTGTATCTAAGTGAATTTATATGTATATGGGATATATACATAATAAGTCTTTCTCGCCTCCTTCCAATCTCACTCCCCATTCTCATATATATATATTTATATATATATGATATCTCAATTTATGAGAAACACATCAAATACATGTATCAGGTTTCAAAAACCCCTTATTATATTTTCATTTCAAATACACCTCTCCTCTTATTTTTTGCAAGTATATTTGACCCTGTTGTTCAAATTTTTAAAAAAAATATACCCCTCGTTATATTTTCGTTCCAAATATACCAAATTGACTTTTTACTTTAATCTCAATGGAGTGTAGGGTCAGTTTCATAATTTTGAATAATTACAGGGCCGAGCTGTTAGTCACTCTTTACGCTACCACAAAAGAAGAAAGTCACTTTGGGTCCCCCAAAGTTTCAATTATGTCACTTTTATCCTCTCTTTTTTGTTTTTTGTTTTTTGGTTTTTTGTTATCATCATCATATCAAATTCCTCTATATTTTACATACCAAGAACTTGTGAAAACACAAAAATTAAAAAATAGAAACACTTAACTTTGAGTTCATAAGAAAAAAAATATGGCTAAGATGATATTTTTATTTGTTGTTTGCTTAGTATTATTTGCTTCTATTAATGTTAGTGCCAATTTTATGGACACTTTTCTTGTTATTGGCAAAGTTTATTGTGACACTTGTCGTTGTGGCTTTGAGACTTCTGCCTCCAAGTATCTTCCTGGTAATATTATCAACCCCTTTTACTTTCTAGTCATTATTTATATATTTTTATTGTTTTTAGAAGTGGATTTAGAATTTAAAATGTGGTGAAATTTATTTGAATTCGTTTTGTCTTTTACATTGTGGATTCAGAGTTCGTATCTATTATAAGTTTTATTTATAAATTATATTTCGTATTGAGGGTATGAAATTCAGTTAAAAAATAGTGATTTAGTAGAATTTGTAATCAGTATTTAGATGTGTTGGATTTTGAAATAAGAGAGTGAGTTTTGAGATACTTAAGATAAAACATCAATTAATTTGAATATTGTGATATTTTACTCCAATAATTTTATTTTCTTATCCTTATTAAGAATAGATGGTCTAAAGTCATTGTCATTTTAAAACATCAAGATATAGTTGAGTACATTTTTTTTCTTAAGAATAATTATTGTTAGAAGTAATAAATATTGACTAGTTAACCTAAAAAACATAAATGAAGAATATATACACATACCTCAATATTGTAATTGTGTGGATTGATTTTTTATTATTATTTATTGAAGAGAAATTAATATTCAAAAAATGATTAAAGATGGAGTGATAAATAAGAATATAACATTCAAAATACATCGTAATGTGATAATTAAAATAGTTCAATAATAATAAATTATTTATATCAATTATTATTTTTTAAAAATATCGTAAATGATTCAAACTGAATAAGTAAAATTGAATATATTATAAGGTTAGACCAAATCCGTTTGGGTTCACTTGAATTTGTGGTTGGATCTTGTCACTCCCCGTGCAAGAATCGTGGGAGTGTCATCTTTTTGTGTAATTTTGTGTGCATTTTTGCAAATCCAATGTATTTGTCTACTTTTAGTCATTTTGGAGTTTCAAATTTCTAGAATATATTATATATTTTTCGAGTCTTTCTGTTTTATCTTGAGAAGAAGTAATTTAAAACTTTAAAAAGTAGGGAGCAGAGTTATGATTTTTTAAGGACATACAAGCAAATTATGAGCTTGGATTAATATTCTAGTTCTTCTACATTTCTTATCAATATTTTGAACGCACGATATCACTATTTGACACAATTTTTTCTTCGATTAATATATGAGAGAAGTATAGTAAATATTTTTAAATTTGGCGTGAATTTATAGTTTCATTCTCGAATTATTGACAGCCTTAAAAATGTCCTTTAATTTAAGTGAACTTAAACAGACCGTTGATTTTGCAATATGAGTGATACAACCCTAAATTCTCACCAAGTTTAAAGGTGTTTCAATACTTCTCTCGATTTTTTATTAATAGTCCATGCTCCTATAGGAGTTGGAGACCACTTGCTATGTCATGTATTAGATTGGAAAGTATCTAATAAGTTTAGATTTTTTTAAAAAAAAATTTCACCATATGACGGTAAGACATTTATATTGATGAATAAAATTACAAATAATAAGTTTAGTTAGTCAAGTAGATACGTGTTTTTAAGACTGTCAATAATTTGAGGATGAAACTAATAACTTACATAAAGTTCAGAGATATTTTCAGTACTTCTCAATTTGATATATCATTACCATGGAAATAAACATTATATTTTTTTTAAATGACAAATCAAGCCTATTATATTGTTATACAATACACTTTTATTTACTTATTGTTGAATGCACTTTGTAGGATCGAGGGTTAGAATCGAGTGCAAGAATAGGGACACTAACGATTTGGCATACACTGTTGAAGGTGTTACAAACTCTAAAGGAGAATATAAGATCCTTGTGAATAGTGATCGCCGCGATGAATTTTGCGATGTCGTCCTCATTAGAAGCTCTGATCCAATGTGTGCGGAATCCAACACGGGCCGTGATCGCGCCCGTGTTGTCCTCACTAGCAACAATGGCATGGTATCTAATACTCGCTTCGCTAATTCAATAGGATTCCTTTCTAATGAGCCTCTTGCTAGTTGCACAAAAATCCTCCAGCAATATGAATTTTCAGAAGATCAATTTTAAATTATTATTATTATTATTATTATTATTATTATTATTATTATTATTATTATTGTTGTTGTTGTTGTTTTTGTTGTTATTTTTATGCCTTTAGAGTAATTGGACCAATTACTGATTTCGGCCTTTAGCTCAGTAATTTCATTTGGCATTGGAAATTTTGTAGGGTGTCCTATTTTCTCATTTAACATTTATGGTCTCATCTATTTTTATTAAGATTAAGATATTTGGATGTTTATTTAAATGATTAAGATATTATTTTTAAATTTAAATATCGAATGATAAAATTATTTGTTTTTCAATATCTAAACATGCATGATTTATTTATTTATAAACATAACAAATATATAATTTAAATAAAAAAATTAATATACTATTATATAAATATTAATTTAATGAAATAAAGATTATTGTTTGATTAAAAAAATAAAATAATTACATTCACTAGTGATGGTGGTAACTAATGGTTGGTGTTAAGTAGTGACTTGTGATGATAATGATAGTAGTTATAATGATAGAGATGATTGATATGTAATAACTGTAATGATCAATGCGGTTGATAATAGTGACAATGATTATGATAATAACGGATTGAACAATATATGATTGTTAATAATTAACACTCAATTTTTTAGTAAACTAATAAATGAACAGATCAATGACCAACCCAACTCACTTACATGCAAAGTGAAGATGTGGCTCTCTTATTGTAGAGCTTACATCCAAAATCCTCTTTTACTCTTGGGAAGATCATTGTAGACACTAAATTTTGTGCATTTTCTCACCGCCAATTTACACCAATATTAGCATTTCCATTTAATATACATGCACATATAACTAACATATAAATATATATGTTCCTTGTTACTAATTGTTACACTCACCAATCCCTATATTCCCTTTTTATATATATATTTTTGTATGAAAAAAATATGGAGGAAGAAGAATTAAGCTATGATGAACTCAAAAAGAGAATGTGGAAGGATAGGATGCGTTTGCATAAGTTCAAGAAGAAGGGAGAAAACAAATTATTATTTGAAGAAGAAGAGATTGATGAGTCTAAAGCTCAAGAACAATATTTATGTAGAAGGAAAAAGGTGTCTAAAGCTCAAGATTCTATTCTCAAGTACATGGTAATGTTGTCATATATATTATGCTTTTATTTATTATATGCATAATATATGTATAAACATTTAAAACTCAAAAGTAAACACTCCAGCTTTGAGTATGCGTATTTTAGCTTGTTTTCGTTGTGTCAGTTGATATATGAACACAAACTTACAGAATAATACATATATAAATATTCAAACTTTGGCTTAAATGACAAGTAAACACTCTATAACGTACTTTGAGTATGCACATCTTAGACGTACACCTTAACTTGTCTTCATTGTGTCAGTTGATATAACACGAACTTAAAAAAAAATACATATCTATATAGATATTCAAACTTTGTCTCGGCTGACAACTAAAACACTTGAATATGTACATGTAGACATACATCTTAATTTATTTTCATTGTGCCAGTTGAATACTCTAACTTACAAAATAATATATATATATATA
>NC_028641.1:74134841-74139518 GCF_001406875.1 Solanum pennellii
ATATATATATATTTATATATATATATATTTATGTATATAGGTAATCAATATTTGCCTCAGTTGACAAGTAAATCCTCCAACTTTGAATATGCACATCTGGACGTACATCTTAACTTGTCTTCACTGTTTCAGTTGAACACTCCAACTTACAAAATAATTTATATATATATATATATCCAAATTTTGCCTCAGTTGGGAAGTAAAAACTCCAACTTTGAATATGCACATTTAGACGTATACCTTAGCTTATTTTCATGATTTCAGTTAAACACTTCAACTTACAACGTAATACATATATAGATATTCAAACTTGGCTTAACTGACAAGTAAATACTCCAACTTTAAATATGTACATCAAGACGTACATCCTAATTTATATCTAGGATGTCAGTTGAACACTCCAACTTACCATTAATACACATATAGTCATTCAAAGCCTTTTCTTGTTTGATTAACAGGTAAAAATCATGGAGGTTTGCAAGGGTCAAGGCTTTGTGTATGGGATTGTATCAGAGAAGGGGAAGTTGGTGAGTGGCTGTTCAGATAGTTTACAACAATGGTGGATGGAGAAAGTAAGATTTGACCAAAATGCCCCTATTGCCATTGCTAAATCCTTGCCCAAATTAGTAGAGGAGGAGAACATGTTGGATCCTAATGCCTCATTTATGTGTCTTCTTGAAGAATTGCAAGACACTACTTTAAGCTCAATACTTTCAGCTCTAATGCAACATTGTATCCCTCCACAAAGGAGGTTCCCTTTGGATAGAGGTTTAGCCCCACCTTGGTGGCCAACAGGTAGCTATACCATCACTCTATTCCCGTTTCAATTTATATGTCTTAGTTTAACTTAGTACAAAGAGATCTTTTCATTCTTGTGCTCTTAAATTAATTAAAATATGTGTAACGAATAAAAAATGTCATTGAATCTCATGGTCTTAAACATGTAGGCGATGCCAGAGTTAATTATGAGATATAAAATGTAGCGAGTGACATATTTTCGGAAAATTAAAAAGGAAACAAGACAGCCAAATTGAAATAGTGAGAGTATTTAGATACGTCAAATTTCTTGAAAAAGTGTTAGTCCCTCGGTCTTTCGTCTCAATTTATATGATGCACTTTGATAGAGCACAAAGTTTAAGAATGAAATAAAAGCTTTCGTAACTTGTGGTCTAAAATAACTATAGATTTTACAGTTATAAATAATCTCATTAAGGGTAAAATAGAAAATTTAAAGTTAAAATTATTTCTAATTATAGAAACAAACTAAAGAGCAAAATGCTTGGGATAAAGAAGTATTATATAAATATTAGTTTTGAATAACTCATGATTTTGGAAAATTAGTAACATTAATCAAACTCATGAAGTTTAAATTCTGAATCTATGTTGTGATAGGGAATGAACTTTGGTGGGGTGATCAAGGGCTGTCCCAAGAACAAGGTCCACCACCTTATAGGAAGCCCCATGGTTTGAAGAAGGCATGGAAAGTAAGTGTTTTAGCTGCAATTATCAAACACATGTGTCCTAATTTAGGGAGGATGAGGAGATTGGTGAATCAATCCAAGAACTTACAAAACAAGATGACAGCCAAAGAAACATCAACTTGGTCTAAAGTTGTTAACCAAGAAGAAGCCCTTCTCAAGTTGACTAGGTCTCTCAAGATTTCAACATCCAAAGTAGAAGTAAACAAGGATAAAGAAGATCAATTAGATTTTACTTTTGTTCCTAAAATGTTGACAAAAGATGACAAGGGGAAGTCCATTATCTTTGATGATGACGTTAGTATGGAGGACGTAGTGTATGCATCCCAAAACATGAATTGTCCACAAAGTGTATTAGGCTTGGGATTTGTGGACAAGAATTTAAGAATTGAACATGAGTCAAGTTGCTCTTATGGTAAAGTTGAAAGTGATATCAAAATAACCAAGAAAGTGCCTATGACAACTTCTCTAGCTTGATTGGAGAAACAAAAAAGCCACAAGAAGAAATGGAAAATCACTATCCAACAAGACATCATGCACAAATATTAAAGAGTTGAATTATGTAATGCAACAACTAATAAGAACTTGAAATACTCATCAAATGAAACTTCATCACAAGATGTTCTAAATCATGAAGTTGCAAATTTCTCTATGGGATTTGAATTGTTGATGAGAGAGATCATGTCATCTAATTTCATCGCGTTTCTTTGGTTAATTATCAATCTATATTTCTTTTTCGATAAATAAAGCTATGAACATAAATAAAAAAATAATGTGAGATATTTTTCGTTTTTTTTCCTTGTTCATGCTATTTTTCTTTTTATTTTACATAATTACTAATTAGCTCGTCTAGTCTAAATGTCGAAGCATAAGAATTCCTCTTCTTGCAAGATATGTGTATGATCTATCCTTGGGGATAAAATAAAAATGAAAAGACTTCACTTTTCTTACATAAAAAATATAACATTTTATAAAATCTAATAAAGAGTATATACATGAGATTTAAGCTGCTCTTAGATAAATACATATATACTTTTTTCTTTTTTTTTTCTTTTTTTGCTTTCTCTAACCTTTTTTGTTATATTATTTATATACAACAAAGGCATATACCTATGTATGTACTAGCTAGACAATTCTCAATAGTTTAGAGATGATTTTACATATGAGGAGAATGTTAAAAGGGATAATTTAGATACTAAACTTAGTTGCTTAAAAGTTAAGCAATATTATTAATGATCACTTCATCCAATGTCCATAAGTTTGCAAAAATGATGACCTCTTAACAAAAACAAAATGAGTACTATAGGCCCCCTCTATTAATTTATACTAAGATTTAGGCCTCGTTTGTTTTCATTAAAATTAAGAGGTCTGAATCTGAATACATATTTGAATATTAAGATTTGTATTAAGATCTGGGTATTTTGATCTGAATACACATATGGATATTAAGATGTGGTCTCTAATTCTGAACACGGTTTTTGAATGAGAAAATAATATGCCGAATCATGACTATTAAAACTTTTAAAACTTTTTTTTTAATGAAAAATAGTACTCCAAATCAATAAATAATTAATGTTGTTAAAGTTTTAATAATCATGATTTGAAGTACTATTTTTTCATTCAAAAACCTTGATAAATAACAATACACCAAAAATATTATTATTATGAGACAAAAAGGCATGCCCAAAACAGAAAAACTATGATTTATTATTTTTATTATTTAATAACTTATTAAATGAGTTTGAATGTCGTTAAGAGTCTCTGCAAATCTGATTCGTTCAGACCTCTTCAGACCATTAAGAGGTTTTTTTAAAAATAAAATAAATAAACTTAATGGATTGAATCTGAAACGTTCAGATTCAGACCTAAATACCAAATATACTTAATGGACTGAATCTAAATAATTAAAATTCAGACCTCCATTAAGTGCAAATAAATGAGTTCATAATCCACTTTGTTTGATGGTCCAAAAAGAAACTTAATGTTTAAAGATTCTCACCTCAGAAGGTTCTTGTAAAGAATATGATGCATGTGTGTCTTTTCGAGTTTTTGAAACAAGAATGCCTAAACCTTGCCTTCTTTCTCTAAGTACCTATTATACAACATATAATTGGTTCAATAATTAACAAATAGTTTAACTTCTCATAGTAATAAAATAATTTTGTATAATAGTAATCAAATATTTTTACAATTATAAAATAAATAGAGTTTAAATTATATTTACTAATAGTGAAACTTATATTTATACAATCATGTTATGTTCTTAGGTTATTACAAATAAATCTTTTAGATAAATACTAATCGATAATATGATTAAAAAAATAAACGAAATTGCTATCACAAATTAAAATTTACTGATAATATAAATAAATCATTACATTATTAGTGTGTACACTATTAAAAAATAATCATCTTTCCAATGAATTTTTCCTCTAAAGATTATTCACTGGATTTTCCAAAGACATTTTATGAAATCGATGAAACAAGTTTCCCAATATTTAAGTGAAAATCTGTTTCCCTATCATGCAGTTCCCATAATTTAAGCTTTGGATATTCTTTTAGCACTAACCTTAATTCTTGTGATAATTCACCCCATTTCTGTTTAAAAAATAAAATAAAATAAAAAATAATAATAAATAATTCATTATAAAATAAAATATTATCTTTAACTTTTTTAAAGTTGCAAGTCTTTTACTAGGTTATTCGTTATTAATATTTATCAAGAGATTTACTTTGTGTCAGTTGTATGAGACGTATAGTAAAAAAATTCGAAAAATAATATGTGAAATTTGTTCATACCTTTTCATCGACGCAACGGAAATGCACAGACACACAAAACTTATTATTCTCCACTCTAACACCTTCAATAGACTTTGTTTTGTACAATAATTGTTTGCAAACCTGAAAAAATTATTATAAATAAACATTGTAATTTTTTTACCTTTTTTTTTTGGAAATTGAACTCTTAATTTTTAAATATCATTTTTTACTTTAAAATTAAATTTTTGTTTTTTCGATTTAATAATGAAACATCGTTAAACACTAAATCTTTGATGGAGCTAGACTAACCTCAATAATCATTGGAAGAAATTTACTTGCTGGTTGAAAAAGAATAGCTTGACTTCCCTAAAATTTCAAACATGAAAATGAAAATATATATTAACTAAATTTTAATTTTTATACATTAATATTTTGCATC
>NC_028641.1:74140196-74250245 GCF_001406875.1 Solanum pennellii
CCCCAACCAAAAAAAAAAGATAGGATATCAATGATTAAGAACACACTAATAGTCGAATGATACAGATTCAAAATTTGAAATTTATAAATTTTTATAATAATTTAAATTTAATGTTATAATATAGGCAAATGTCAAATAAAATTTATTAGGCTTATGTGAATGGTAACCAATCCTCTTACTATTTTTCCATTGAAATTTTCAATAGAAAAAAAGTTTTTATTGTTATTTTTATAAATATTTAAATTGAATCGATAAAAAAAATAATAATAATGGTAACCAATCCTCTTACTATTTTTCCATTGAAATTTTCAATCGAAAAAAGTTTTTATTGTTATTTTTATAAATATTTGGTTTGAATCGACAAAAAAAATAATAATAATGGTAACCAATCTTCTTACTATTTTTCCATTGAAATTTTCAATCGAAAAAAAGTTTTTATTGTTATTTTTATAAATATTTGGATTGAATCGATAAAAATAATAATAATAATGGTAACCAATCCTCTTACTATTTTTCTATTAAAATTTTCAATCGAAAAACAGTTTTTATTGTTATTTTTATAAATATTTGGATTGAATCAATAAAAAGAAAATAATAATTAAATTTACTCACTTTCTTACTGTATTTAGAACCTTTTGATGGTCCTTTTATATCCATCCCATGGCTTCCAGCATAGTACAACTCTGATAATTGTACAAAATTGTATACCTATAATTATTTAAAACTCAAAATATATATAAATAAATAAAAAAATAAAAAAACAACTATATAAACCTTCAAAAAATAGAAAAAAATGTATACCTTGTCTCTGCACCTCCCACTAACTATAGCAGTAGGGAAATATCTAGCAAGTTTTCTCACTGTTCCTCTCATCTGAGAATGGAATAAACGCGGTTAGAAAATATGAAATTAGCTATAGAATTTATCGATAATCTCTAGTTAACTCATCATTAAATCGCTCATGTTTATTGAATTTTCATATAATTCTGTGCTAATCTATAGCTTAACGCTACTAGCATATGGAAATTCTATTATTTAACTATTAAATTTTATCTGTTGTTAATTCCTTAAGTTTCTCGTAGTACTAAAAGTGCTCGAAGAGAATTAAAGATTTTAAGTTGCATGTGTGCACGTTAGGTTAGGTTGAAAATATAATCGAATAAATAAAAGTTTAATTTTTAACACTTCACATTTTAAATGAAAATGACAATATTCACACCTTTAAAAATGACATCATAACAAAAAAAAAAGTCATAAGTTCGAGTCTTATCGGCTATAGCTATTCATTATTAGTAATAAAAAAGAATTTATTGTGCTTAAGTCATGCACAAAAAGAATGTATCAGTAAAGAGCATATTGAATACATAATTAAGTAAATAAAGATATATTTTCTTTAGCTACTGATCAATTCTAACATATAAATTTGTAAATGAGATCAGATATCGCACGATTCAACATTTACTGATAATATATTTACACAATCAAGTCAGTTAAAACACAAGGAGCACACTTAATTTTCAATGGATATCGTCCCAATGGGAATTGACTCGTTATTAAAGAGTTATCAACGGGAAAAATTTATCAAAAACATTTTCGACAAGTCGATTTTCGAAAAATATTAAACATACTTACATCATGAGACATGAAAGCTTGATCAGGGTCATCAACAATGGGAGAAAGGGTACCATCATAGTCTAAAAACATTACAATTTTCTTCCCTTTAGAAACACTTATTATATCTTCAAACATGTCAACTGCTGATGGATGATGCACCTGTTTCATTTATTAACACACCAATAATTTAATTTTTTTTTTAATCTTGATGATCTCAAAATGTCCACATCTATTACATCATTGGGTAATAAAACAACATAATGTAAAAAAATATATATATAAAAGGCCAAAGTCATATGCGGCCACTCAAACTTGTCCCGATTATTCATTTAGACACCTTAACTAGACGTACTACCTATTGAACACTTCAACCATTCTGAATTTGAACCATTTGAACATTTTTTCGAGAATAAACAAAAAATAGAGGATGTGTGAAATACACTCGCGCTGACATGTCAATTTGACCAATCAAATAATGACATGTGTTATTTTTTAATCCAAAAAATTATTTAAACATTATATTATAAAGAAAAAAAAATAAAAATTATTTTAAAGTAAAAAAAATGAAAAAAAAAGTAAAACCTAAACGTCCCTGCCTTCAACGGGAACAAAACATACATTTCCTCTAACTTCATTAATGGCTACCCTCCCCTCCCTGTACAGTTCCATCTTTAACCCGACAATTTTTTTTTTCATCAGCTTTTTTTTTAATTATAATTTTTTACTTCATCTCATTTTTTAGGTAGAGAAAGATGGGGAAAAGAATCTCTTCGAAAAATTTATAAATGAAACAAAATGCTAANGGAACAAAACATACATTTCCTCTAACTCCATTAATGGCGACCCTCCCCTCTCTGTACAGTTCCATCTTTAACCCGACAATTTTTTTTTCATCAGCTTTTTTTTTAATTATAATTTTTTACTTCATCTCGTTTTTTAGGTAGAGAAAGATGGGGAAAAGAATCTCTTCGAAAAATTTATAAATGAAACAAAATGCTAAGAATTTTGAAACCATTAGAATGGTGAGGGAAGAAGATAACCACTGATACTAAGAATTTTGAAATCATTAGAATGATGGGGGAAGAAGATAACCACTGGTGTATGGGTATGGGGGTTGGGGTGGGGTGGGATTGATAGAAATAGGGAAGAAGAAGAAGACAAAAATAGGGAAGAAGAAGAAGACAACTGTTCTTCTTCTTTTTTGTTAATTTTTTAAAAAAAAATTAACTTATGGGTATAAATTAAGAGAAAAAAAAAGAAAAATATTATTTTTAATAAATTAACGCGCTCAAGGAAAGTGAATTACACGTTTTTTGCCATGTCAGCATTTTGTGTCTAATAGGAATGACTTTTGAACAAATAAAGTGTTCAATTGACACAAGGATTAGTTGAGGTGTCTAAATGAATTATGCGGACAACTTTGAGTGGCTGGAGATGACTTAGGCCTATATAAAAATACATGTAGTAGTCATAATTTTCTTTTAGGATTTAAAATGCCATAATTAATTTTTTATCGACTAATACAAAATTTTAAGTTTAAAGGTTTTAAATTTGAGAAACGATAGCTTATTGAATTATGGATAAATCATTTATATATGTTAAGTAAAAAAATGAATAAATCAACCAAACTCTGGCTAAAACTCTAGTTTCGTCTCTAATTTTTATGCTATCAGTGTGTTTTGAACATATAATTCTCTCTGTCTCAAATTATGTGCCGATCTATTTTTTGACACACTATTAAGAAACATTAATTAGAAGGGACGTTCTTTTAAACTATTGTAACCCTCATTGGTGTTTGAACTATCATAACATCACCTCATTAGTGAGGTACTAAAGTTAAAATGGAAAAAATATTTTAAATATTTTAAACATTTGAAACGATAAACAATTTAAAATAATTATTTTTTAGAACACGACAAATAATAGGAATCTTCACCATCCAAGAAGTCTTGTCTTCATAGAGAGTTGTGGACATGTGATGAGTAGGAGAAGAAGCTCTCATTGAATCAATCCAAGATTTCATTATCTTTGGATCACCATTTATTTCAACAAGTGTTTTTATTGAAATATTATTGATGCAACTTCCCCGTGGCGGTGGTGGTGGTGGAGGTGGCTTCGCCACTTCCACCACGAACATGGTGGAATTGACACAGGATTTAGCATCAAATAAATTTTGTTTAGTCATTATTATAGCTACCTACACATTCAAAAACAAAAATATAATGAAAAAGGATCAATTTTTTTTTAAAAAAAAAAAAACCCACAAAAATCTATCAAGTAGAAAAAAAAAACATTTCATTTTTTTACCTAAATTTGTTGAACAAAAGATGAGTGGAACTTCAGAGCAATTGTGATTCTTGAACAAGAATAGCAAAGAGGTGAGAGAAAGAGAGTGGGTGAGAGAGATTTAGGGTGGTTTTTAGTTATTTTATAGTTGTAACTAGATATTATGGGGTCGTTCAGATTAGAATGATACAGATATTAATGATAAATATATTAATTATATGAATTTTTTGGAGAAATTTAAATTAGCTCCTTTCAATCGTATCTCTCTAACATAATAAAAAAGATTGAACATGCTAGAGACACATAATTCATAAATAATTTTTTTTTAAAATTATTAAAATTATAGTAAACTACATAAATGGGCCATTAAATTCAAAATAATTAAATGTTCATATCCAATCCAAAGTAATAATTCAAGAAATACTCGTTCTCTCATAAATAATTATAGCACATATGCCCCCTTCTCCTCCCCCCTTGGTTGATAATTTTCGCTGAACTGGTACAAAATAAGTATCAGTTTCTGTATTAATATATTTAAGACTGATAACGGTATTGTATTGATATCATTAATGTTTCTTATTTAGAAATTACTCATTAGTCAATGATAAATAAGAGTATATGTATATTGTTGTGGTATCACTAGTGTTTCTTATTCAGAAATTAGACATTAGTCAATGATACTATAAGAGTATACGTTTATCATTGTGGTATCATTAATGTTTTTTGTTAAAAAATTACTCATTAGTCAATCATACTAGATCAGTATATGGTATCATTAATGTTTTTTATTCATAAATTACTCATTAGTGAATAATATTGTAAGAGTACATGTATATTTTTTATGGTATCATTAATATTTTTTGTTCAGAAATTACTCAAAGTATACATATATAATCTTATAGTATCATTGACTATTGAATAATTTCTTAATAAGAAACCTTAATGATTATGCATTGTTTCACTTAAAACTTGAATATAAATTTTTCTATACCTTGGTAAACTTACATAAATATACGAAAAATAAAAAATATTTATCATTTATAGCAATACCATTTTTTTTTCATTTGATCACTTTTAATATATTTATAATACACCTTTAATTCATATTACAAAAAATAATTTATTATTCGTATATATACAAATTTTATTGATGAATAATACATTTGTGACACATTTTAATACACCTATAATACAATATGTCAACTTCTTATCAAACAAGTCTAATATATTTTTAAAAACAATTACAATACATATATATTGCAAATTTAATTCACTTTTAATACATATTGCCGATTTGATATAATATTACTATAAATGATAATAAATAAAAAATATCACTAAAATCAGTAATAATTTATTAAAAGACACTTATATAAATAATTTTTTCAAAATAAAATATTTTTATTAATAAAGACGACTCCGTATTCAAAATATTTATATATAACAGACAAGAATCCCAACATAAAAGTTAGTCATTCTAACAATTGTTTATTTCTATATCATTATACCCCCCANTGTCTTCATGTTTTATTTGAAAAGAATAACCAACTTTTTTGAAAAATTCCTTAATATATATCCTTCTTTCTTTTTTTTTTTTTTAAATTTATAGATAACATTCATGACAAGATTATTGGTTTTGTTGTTTCTAGAGGCAAAAAGTGTTTTTTTTTTTTCTAATTTTTGTAACACTTTTTAATTTTGAAAAGTTAGATATATTTTTTTATCACGATTATGTATTTTAAATATTAAGATAATTAATTATGGTGACATATAATTTCTTTCACGTTATTTTACAGAGGCAAATTTTATTTAAAAAAACCATGAAGATACTACATCTGAATTAGTAATTAAAATTTTTAAAAAATTAACTTTCAAAATTCAAACGGTGTCATATAATTTGAGGCATAATGAGTAATAAAAAGCAAATTAAATCTTAACTATATATGAGTAAAAGAAATTTCTTTCAAAAAAATACGATTACCTAATTTATAAAATTATAGTTCATATATACTTAAAAATTCCTTTCCAATGTTTGAACATATAAGTTAAAAAGCTTATATTATATAATAAATAATAGTTGGTAGTTTTGAAAATTATTCACATTATATTGTTGGGAAAATTACGCGGATAAGCAGATTTATACTATTTGATTGCTCATCATAGCTATAGTTTGCTATAATTATCACTCGCGACTAACATTATACAGTAATTGCGTGGGCTGATTTCGAGTTTGTATAATTAGACATGTTTGTATATGTATAATTCGCAAGGATATACAAATATATATGTATAATATACAATTTTTTAGCCTATATACATATACAATTCACCTCTCTCCAACTCTCTGCCCTCTCTTGCTCGCCTCTCTCCTCCCTCTCACAATTTCGCTTGCCATTTATACAAATGTTTATGTCTAATATACAGTTATATACACATACAATTCACCTCCCTCTCACTCTCTCCCCTCTCTCTCTCGCCTCTCTCCTCCCTCTCTCGATCTCGCTCGCATCTCTCCTCCCTCTCTCAGTCTTGCTCGCTTCTCCCTCTCTCTCCTAGTCTCGCTCGCCTCTCTCCTCCCTCTCGCAGTCTCTCTTGCCATATATACAATTACATATGTATAATATACAATTATCTAACCAATATACATATACAATTCACCTTTCTTTCACTCTCCCCCCCCTCTCCTCTCTCCTCTCTCTCCCAGTCTCGCTCGCCTCTCTCCTCCATGTAACATGTAGCTACAAAATGTAATTATCAAGCTATATCTATGGAGAGTAATTTATTACTTTTAAGTGGCTATATGTGAAAGTTAGTACTTCTCAACTTATTAGTAAAAATAACTACTTATATTGCGTCACATTTTACTCTCGTAATTTTTTTTCGTTGTTATGAATCATTATTTAATGGAAAGGAATATATACAAAAAAAAATTATATTATGAAGAAGAAAAAATTAAAACGCGAAAATAATATAAAATTGCCAAATTGATTCTCGAAACTGTGATAGTCAAGCTTCCCTCCCCCAAAAAAATAATTGGACATAACTCTTTGGAATATTCAACAGAATTATACTTTTTTTTTGTCACAAAATTGTAGTTTATTTTTGGCTTTTTGAGATTTAATTTATACTTTTTTTATTAATATTGAAAATTTTAATTTTTATATGCTATGAGAAGAATGAGAATTAATTTATATTTTTGTATGACTTTTGAATATTTTAATTTATGTTTTTAAAATATTTAGTAAATTAAATCAAATGTTAATTTATCTTAAAAAATTAGTTAAATTGAGAATAAATTTCTTAATAATCATTCAATTATGAAAAATTATGTAGCAGTCACTTAATTTACTATAGTGTGATAAGCCAAAAAAAAAAATAAAAGGCAATTAAGAATAAACCAACTTTATGTCCAAAAAGTGATGTTTAATGTGATATTAGAAAGCTAATAAATCTTTGATTTGATTCTTAAAACTTTATGATATCATATTCTTAGTATTAGAAATTTAGAGTAACAAACATAGCTTGTAGTACAATAATGGAATATTATTAGATATTTCCCCAAACAAGATGTTAGCCAATGAAGTATAAACTTTGTCTCTCATAGTTGTTTCGTGATGTTTATGCAAGCCTCAGTGTCACGATCGAAGTTTATGACATGTATATATATTATTTGTCGTTTTGGTTTTATATATAGTCTAGACTTTACGATATTTCTTATGGACTACTTTTATCGTCAAATTAAAAAATACACATCTTCTAAAGCTTATATTATGCGTTATCGAATTCTTCACTTTTCTTTTCCATATCAATATGAGTTTATGCACCCCTCTTTGAAATTTTATCCGCCTAGAAGTCTGTTAGTCCATCTTTCCGACCCGTCCTTTACATTAGTGGCGGAGCCACCTTATAGTTATGTGGTTCGTTCAAATCCTTTTCTCTAAAATTATATTATTTTATAAATGGTTAAAGTAACTTTTTAGGTTATAGTATATGTCGAACCCTCTTCAGCTACTTCGTGTGTCTACTTCTTAAAATTTTTGAACCCCCTTATATATTAAAAATTCTGACTCCGCCGCTGCTTCACAATCATTTGATCCAACTTTGAACTCTCTTTTGAGGAAATTTAGGTAGTTTGGTAGTTAGAACTATAGCTAGTTGTCTATACAAAAGATTAAATAAAAGAAGTTGAAGTCTAAAATGAATCAATTGGAAAATAAAGGCTTCTTCAAGTGCCCTAGATCCTTTAAAGAAAAAGAATGGTAGATATTCGACTTAAATGACAAGGAATTCTCAATCATTCATTGAATGAGTATTAATTCTTATGCTACCTATGTGTTTGTGTTTATGTATGTAAGCATCTATTCCAATCTTTTTAGTGTCACGTTCCATTCCTAGTTTTATACGAGCGTATTTAACTTGAAACAGTATTTAAGAAAATATTAAATATTTAATATCAAATTATTTTAGTAATTCATATTTTGGACCGTACCATAAGAAGCAACAAAGTAAAAATATACTTCACTAGAGGTCTCGAATTTGAGCCATTGAGAATAAAAGTATTCTATTGAAGCGTTGCCCTCGAAAAATGTATCATATGCACTATATATGATTATAATTTTAATTAGATCCTAACATGAATATCAAACACTAATTGGAGAAAAAAAGAATAAAAATGGCTCATATTTAATGATTCGAATAATGGAATTTGGTATGAGATCGATGATTCGAGAAGAATATAACATGTGTAAGAAGTCCACACATTCAACCAATAGACCCTTTAGAAATGTTGTATATGTATGAGTCTAAAGAGGGTTGATTCCAATTATGACCACCAAGGCCAATGGATGATTGTTAATTAATTGGTTGTCTAGTCTCATTTATTCTATAAAATTATTTTAGTTAACGAATAATATATTAATTGCTTACTTTATTAAAAATTATTTCTTTGATTTTCTTTTAATTGGTAGCCACAATAATTGAATAACATCTCAAAAAAGAGCTGAGTTTTCTTCCCTTTTCATCTATTATTAATCTGGGCCTTCACCAAATAATGTATTCGAAAATAAAAGAGAGTAAAGAATTTTATAATTTTTTGAAATGATAGAAAATTTTGAAAAATATGAAAATAAATTTTGTATTTAAGTAATTTTCCCAAACTTTATTAGTTGCATTTCCAAAAATCATTCGAAATATTGATTTAGAGATATCTTGTTCCAAGAGGAAACTTTTGCTAGAAGAAATTAAATAATTAATGCAATGAAGGAAAGCATATGCACAATGTCTTGAAATTCAAAAAATATAAAAAAATAAATACAAAAGCTTTAATATCCATTATACAAATATATATAATATAAATTTAACCTTATATACAATGAAAATGAAAGGAGTATTTCGATGAACCTCCTTGTGCCCCTAACTCCGCGACCCTATTGTCAAATGATCAATTCTTTGACGAATAAAAATACTATGCTTCAAAAGCAATAAACATTATCTAGTAAATCTAGAAATAAAGTGAAATACATTATACACTTTTTATTAGATCCGTCGACAAGAGCTCAACCTCTGATTCGATCGATAGATATGCCAAAAACATGTTTCTATACATTTTTAGAAATCCGTTATACACTCATTAGGCATAATCTTGGATTTCTTTGTCAAATCTTCCGCATCAAAATCACAAGTAATTGTCAAATCTTTGTCCAAATTTTTAACCCAACTTTTAATTTCCATTGGCACATGAATAATCAATGACATTATTACTATTTTCTTGTTCTCATCTTCAAGTGCTTTTAACAAATCACTAGGCAATTTCCCATTTGAACCAACATCAAGATTAAGATGAATATTATTTGTACCCAAACCTTTTTGTGAATTTGATGGATATTTCCCTTGTCCTATATCATATTTCTTGTAAACAAAATTTGTTTTTCCATCACCAAATGAAACATCCATTCTTTCATTCACATTTTTCACTTTCAAACCAAACTCGAATTTTGGATGTTGATTTTTTTGTCCTTGATCGCGATTATTAGGGTCCGTGACATTCTTGAAATGGACACTAGCAACGGAAAATTTAGGACATTTAGGTATATACAACATGTGAATAATCGCGATGATAATACCTATAATGATACCGAATATTAATATAACCAATAATGTCCAACAACAACGTCGTCCAATTTTTCTCTTGCTTTGAACATTATCCTTAGGTGTACGATTTTCCACGATTGTTGCATTTTCGAGTGGTGGCACACGATAAACTTGATCTTTAGGGATTTGAACAACGAAAGTATCTGATGATCGATCAGAAGGGGAAGCTAAACGCAGGGATGTTGCCGAAGAAAGTTTGTTAATGCTTTTTTTTCCGTTCCCGGAGAGTGGGGTCCGCCCTTCCATGTCAAAGGAGAGGAGGGGTGGACGTAACAGAAATCGAAGAACAAGAAAAAAAAAATGTGACGATATAAGAATATTTATGGTTACATGCATAGAAATTTGGAGTTGGCCATAGAGATAGAAGGTCGATTTTGGTGTTTCTATAAAGAACAACATTTTTTTTAATTATTGTTGTTATTATTTTATAGATAAAAGAAAGAAAGAGAAAAATATTAATGGTGCATCATATTTTTCTTGTCCTATTTTTTTGCACTTTATTGAGTCACCAATGACTCATCATAACATTTTGACATTAGTAATACCACTAGGATATAATATTTATAAGCATTAAGCGGTAATTTAGTTAATGTCGTTATTATATTGTATTATTAGTTTTATTGTTACTTAAATTTTATTATATTATATTATTTAAATTCATTGTTAGTAACGATGAAAAATCTCATTTTGTGTAACGATCATTTCGGTATAATTACATTGTATTACCGTAATATATTAATCTCATTTTATCTTTACTTATTATTAAATAATGAGATGAACATAAGTACCTCCAAATTCTGACTGAAATTTCAACGATACAAATTATCTTAACTAGGGTCTTATTAGTGCTATAACAGCTCGGACACATTTTTTGGTATTTCTGTGCACCTTTTGTGCTTAGTAATCGGGTTGTGTCAGTACAACACGTGCTGCCATGTGTGTAAATATTTTTTAAAAATATTTTTTTTATAATCTTGTATTTAAATTAAGTTAATACAAATAACTCTTGAAAATATCAGTATTTTCTTTGTCTTCTCTTTTTATTTTTGATTTCAAATTTTTGTTCCACACGTTTTGTATTTAAAATAAGTTAAGTTTGAATGAGTATCTAAGTAAGTGAAGAAGACCAAATAAAATATAAATTTTTGTTGAGTATGTTTTTGATGATGATTAATAAAATATACTTGTCCAAAATGATTGCATTCTATATATCAAGCTAACCATACTACACAATCAACTAATTTGTTGTAATACATTTCAGAACACTATATGTCATATCTTTGAACAAAGAATTCAACAGAACACTTCAAATTCTGTTGTAATACTTATATCTGATATTTTGTTGGAACATTCAACTAACCAAAAGAAGTCTTTCGTCATCGTTCTCGAGTAAGGCCTGTCGTTCTTCAGATGAAGCATTGCCTGTTTCTTCAGTCTGTTGCAACCTGGCACGATCCCTGTCTCGTGGATACGTGCAATAGAGGAAGGAGTAGAAGAAGCAGCAAATCGCGATTGGAATGCCTATTGCAGTGTAAAGTGCCTTGGCAAGTGAGGCAGCATTCTGTCTATCTGTTTTGATTTCCTCTGAGCCTGTTGATCCCTCTGGAATTGGTTTAAAACCGAAAACGTGTTGAGCCAAAATGCCAACCAGTGGAGGAGCAAATGATGATATAATTGACTCGAAAGAACGATCCAGAGCATAAATGCTTGTTCGAGCTCTCTCTGGAACAATCTCTGCAAATATTGGACTGCATACGTACGAGTACTTTTAGTAAGATTTCACAACAGATAACGTAAATCAACTAAGAGTCATGTTTGCTGTTAGCCATATAAGTAAAATGTTCTAACAGATGATACAGTGGACACAAGGAGACATACTTGTTAGTTGCTGGAGCATTCCACGATACGCATAATCCCATGATAAACATGACCAAACCATGTATCAAAGTTGTTGAAGGATCATAAGGCAATAGCAGAAGCAGAATTGCAGCTAAAGGAACTGCGGAACCAGAGCTTATCTGAGCTAGAATAATTCTACCAGAATTAGGCAAATGCTTGGCTAGGACGTCACCCATTGTACCTCCGAATAACGCACCAAGTGATTGAGCAACATTAAACAAAGTCCACAAGAGGGCTGTTGATTTGTGAGAGAAGCCAATAAGCTCTAACCACATAGGGGCGAATGACAATGCCGACCAAGGGAATGACCCCGAAATCCCTTGAGCAATAAGTAATTGAAAGGAAGGTACTTTCATAACTTCTTTTGCTTCTTTAAGCAATTGTCTCACTTCTTCTTGAAATGGTGGCGGTGGAGGTTGATCTTTTGCATTGCCATCACTGTCAACAAAACGGGGATCGTTGGCTAAGAAACTGACCGAAATTCCAACAGCAACACTTATCATACCGACCAAATGGAACGAGATTCTCCAGCCTGGTATCCCCATGAAGGATGTTTGGGCTAACAACACAGATATAAGCCCTCCAAGGGTGGAACCAAAATTTGTTGTTAGTTGTAACCATCCAAAAGCTGTACCGCGGTTACTATCATTAGTCGAGTCAGCAACTAGAGATTGGATTGCTGGAGTGACTATTGCAAGTCCTATTCCATTCAAACCTCTCGAAATAGCTATCTGTCAAACAACATGAGATTGCAAGAGTGTAACCATACAACTCGAATACAAGAAAGATAACACTTCTATCAACGTTCTTCAATTCAGAGCAGCAAACTACAAGGGCAACAAAATGATAATAGCCCCTATTAATAAACAAGATACACAATTGAAAACACGACGAATAATACAAACCAAAGTTTCTATCATCCAATTATTATGATGTTATCAAAATCACTCCAAGCATAGAATCTCTTACATCTCTCACATGTACCCCTTCCCACAAACTCCCCAACAACACCAACCCACTCCAGTACCGCAAAATGGGATCCTTACACAGACCTTACCTCTACCTCGCCTTAAAAATAGGCATGTTGTTTCTGATACACCCTCAACTCAACGAAAACCAGTCCAAACCAATCCCAAAAAAGCAAGTAACAGATAATAACATAACATAACAGAAACTACAATAAAACAATACAATAATCGCGATACAACGAATCCCTATCAACTTCCCATTTCTAAATAAAAAATATAGTTCAACATGTTTCTAACTCCCATACACCCCAATCTGCATAAATCACATCTTCTTTAACAGAAGAACCTTAGTAGCTCAGTTGATTAATGATTAATGATTAATTAATTACCAGAACTTTCACTTCATTGCTGAAATTTCAATTACCCACCCTGTAATCACAGGTTCAGCTCAAGCGTATTAGTGGTCTAAAACAAAAATCAAACCAGACATTAAACCTATTGTTAATAACTTTTATATAATTGATTTCTTCTAGTTTTCATTTAATAATATAATTATTCTTATTTTAAATTATTTTTTATAAGATATAATACTTTTGTCGAGTCACCCGTGTAATTCCTGCCCCATTTCCCCCTTCCCCTTCCCCTACCCCCATTTTTTCAGAAAAACCCCAAAATTGATGAATAATAAGAAGGATTGAAGCAGAGACCTGAGTAAAATTAGCGGAGACGGCAACAAGGAAAGTAGCAGCAGACCATAGAAAAGCACCAAGAGCAATGACGTGAGCTCTGTTATGACGAGAAGAAAGATACGCAGCTAACGGATAACAAAGACATTGAACTAACGATCGAAAAAGTGTAAGAGAACCAAGACCAGTTGGATCAGTATGCAAATCTTCACCAACTTCTTTATAAACACCAGGTAACAAAGTTTCATCGGCTTTCTCCATTATACTAGCTATATTCACCAATACAAGAGTCAACGTATTTGACCGCACATTCTTCAGCTCCACCATTTTTCCCGGTGATCGGACTTTGAAAACCAAAAAAAAAAACTGAAATTGGTTCTGGCCGGTGGAGATTGTTGACTAATTTTATTTAGCAACGATGAAGGCGTTAAGTTTTAAAAAAAAATCTTTGAAAAGGAACTCCACGTGGAGATATGGATATGTATGAATGGAGGCGGAGCTAGGAAAATCAAATTATTTATTTTTACGAGCGTAAATAAATTATATTTTAAATTTTATTAATAATATTTTTTGACTCCATCGATATATAAAATTGTTTAATTTTTCTCGAATTAGATCTATCATAAATAATCTCTTTCGTTTTCATTTTCAATATAAGATTGAAATATGTGTATAATCTATACTTCATTATATTATTATTATTATTTTGTTGTTGGATATGTAGGACCTATACAGTTGGCATAGTGGATAAGATTAGTTTGTGAAGCTATGATAAGTTATATTCTAAACTTTTAATTATTTAAAATGTTACGTGTCATTAATGAAACATGTATTTTGAGGTAAAAATATGATATAAAAAGTAATATTATAAATTATTAAAATTCTAGTAATTAGGATCTATGTATTGAATTTATGTAAGATTTTCTTAAATTATATTAATATAATAAGCTTTTACATGACTTGAATAGACATCTAGGAATGCGAATAAGTATTTATTTAGACCAATTTTATAATTATTCGAAGATAAATTGTAAGTTTGCTTAGGAGTGTATTTGAAGTTACACAACATTAACAATAATAATAATATTAAATTTAATGTAATATTACAATGGAGTTTAGAAATGGCAGAGTGTATGTAGCTTTATTCTTATCTTGTTAAAATAAAGAGATTATTTTTGACATTTTCAGCTCCAAATGAAGTATATAAAAAGATCAAGTATATAAAGGGTACGAAATCATGTTAAAAATAATAAAGAACAAAAAACTACTCACGTCTCATATTAGTTAGTCACTTTTCATTTTGTACGATGCTTAAGAAATCATAAATAATAAGATAATTTTATTAATTTATTTCTTAAAAACTTATTCGAAAATTTTACAAATAAACGTGAACACTTTCACAAAAAAATTAATTGCATGAGTAATATAGGAAAAGTTTAATCAAATCTTTTTTGATTTGATAAAGTGGACTTAGTATAATGAACAAATAATATGGAATGGACGCAATAAATCTAATAAACAATGACAAAATAATATAATAACTGAAAAGCAAAAAATAAAATAAAAATAGTAGTATTAAAATTGAGTAATCAGTCCCCATTTTAATAAAACTAAATAATATTTTAATTCCTTCACAATTGTTAAACCGAAAACCTAATAAGTTTAATTTACAATTGAATTATCGGTTAGGTTTGATTTTGAACAATCACTAGTAAAACTATTCTTATTATTTATAATTTCTAAAAATGCGTGTAAATACGAAAGTAGACAAGTAATATAGTACAACGGAATAAGTGAAATTGAATTTAGAAATCATGACAACTTCAGTAGTTGTCTGTGTATTAGGCCTTACTATATATATTTATAGTTTTTTTATAGTTTCGACAACTTTTTCTCGAGATACATAATAGGTACATGTCCTAAATGTTAACATTGACTTCAAAAACAAACAAACAAAAAAAACTTGGCAATGGTGATGATGAAGCTGAAAAACTACTTGAGATCAGATACATTGACACTTGTATTGATAAATGTTGCTGCTATAATGGAAATGGCTGATGAAACTCTGTTACCTGGAGTTTATAAAGAAGTTGGCAAGGACTTGAACATTGATCCTGCTGGTCTTGGTTCACTTAGTCTTTACAGATCATTAGTTCAATGTCTTTGTTACCCCATTGCTGCATTCCTTGCTGCTCGTCAAATTCGTGCTAATGTCATTGCTCTCGGGGCTTTTCTTTGGTCCGGTGCTACGTTCCTTGTTGCCATATCCTCTACCTTTGCTGAGGTCTGTGTTTCATTACTCTGTAGATGGTAGTTTCTTTCTCTATATACTAATTTGCATTGTTTTTGCTTGAGCTGAGGGTCTATTAGGAACAACCCCTCTACCTCCGAGGTAGTGGTGATAAATGGATTTATATGTTTTTCTTAAGAGTTATCAATTGGATTATATAAACTTTAGTTTTGTGTTATTTGTCTTGTTCTTAATGACAAGAATGAAAGTGTTATCTTGTTTGATGTTTTTTAACACAGATAGCGATTTCGAGAGGATTGAATGGAATAGGACTTGCAACTGTCACACCGGCAATCCTATCTCTAGTTGCTGATTCAACTCATGAGAGTAATCGAGGTACAGCTTTTGGATGGTTAGCATTAACAGGAAGTTTGGGTGCAATTATTGGTGGGACTATGTCTGTGCTGATTGCTGAAACATCATTTATGGGAATTACTGGCTGGAGAATCTCCTTTCATTTGGTTGGTATTACAAGTGTTCTTGTTGGTCTTTTAGTCTATCTCTTTGCCAAAGATCCCCGCTTTCTTGAAAGAGATGTCAATGCAAATGATCAGCCTCCCCCGAAACCATTTCAAGAACAAGTGAGAGAATTGGTAAAAGAAGCAAAAACAGTCATCAAAGTACCTTCCTTCAAGATAATTGTTGCACAAGGGGTTTTCGGGTCATTCCTTGGGACATCACTGTCATTTTCCACTGTGGTTGGAGCTTGTTGGATTCTCCCACAAGACAACAGCACTCATCACTAGTTCGTTTGTAGTTTCTCTGTCATTTGGCGCGGTTTTTGGAGGATTCATGGGGGATGTCTGGGCCAAGCGCTTGCCTAATTCTGGTAGGATCATCGTCTCTCAGATAAGCACTGGTTCAGCTATTCCCTTAGCTGCAATTCTGCTGCTGCTATTGCCTAATGATCCTAAAACAGCTTTGTTGCATGGTTTAGTCCTGTTTATATTGGGATTTTGCGCATCATGGACCGGTCCAGCAGCAAACAGGTATATCTACTCAGATCCAATATATCATTTGTTTCAAACACTTGACAGATTTTTCAAGTTCGTTTTCCCCGTTAGTCTCCAATTATATCCAAACTCTTACCTTGTATAGACCAATGTAAGAGATTGCTTATCACTTCTTTCTCTTCATACCGCCTTGTTCACTCTTTCTTCTTGCATACGCACACACAGGCATATGTATGTATGCACTTGAAATGTTTTAAGAAGCACATGTTAGGTACATTCATATTAGTAGTCGTAGTATTGCTCCAATAGTTTCTTGTCCTTCAATTTCTGTTAGTATCTGTTGATTATTTATAACTAGATTATCGTATTGATTGTTTTAGTTTCTAATCTGTTGCTTTTGTTATTTTCTGTTGGTTTCTTGTACTTCCATTTTTCTATTTTGGATTAGTTTAGACTGTTTTTTCTTGAATCGGGGTCTATCGGAAAGAACCTCTGTGTCCCTAAGGTAGGGGCAAGGTCTGCCCTACGCTCTACCCTCTCCAGACCCTTTGTGGAATACACAGTGTACTTGATGTTGTTGTTATGTTACGTACATTCAAATGATGACAAATTAAAATGTCTTTTTATGTTTTTTGCACTGATCTTAGATATTTTGCTCTTTTGACATGTTTGTAGTCCAATATTTGCTGAGATAGTTCCTGAGAGAGCTCGAACGAGCATTTATGCTCTGGATCGATGTTTCGAGACCTTGTTAGCATCATTTGCTCCTCTTCTAGTTGGTACTTTAGCTCAACAAGTTTTCGACTACAAGCCAATTCCAGAGGGATCTTCAACCTCAGGGGAAATCGAAACAGATAGACAAAATGCTGCATCACTTGCCAAAGCAATGTACACTGCAATAGGCATTCCAATGGTCATTTGTTGCTCTATCTACTCCTTCCTGTATTTCACATATCCACGAGACAGGGATCGTGTCCGGTTGCAACAGATTGATGAAACGGGGAATTTTCCATCCGAAGAACAACAGCTCTTACTCGAGCACAATGAGCACAGACTTCTTTCAGCAAATTAGTTGAAATTCATAGAATCTAACAAGGACAAACTCACTTCCTTGTTCTGTTGTTTGTACTTACTTTACTCTATACAAACATGTGACCCTTCAATATACATTTATTTAGGGGTGTGTTTGAATTTACACAACATTAACAACATCGTATTCAGTGTAATTCTACTGTTCGGTCTAGAAATGGTGGAACTTATGTAGTTTTATTCCTGTGTCGTAACGATAGAGAGTATTTCTAATAGACTTTCGGCTCAAGTAAAGCATATAAGATGACCAAGTATGTAAAACATACGCTTAGTTTGAATTAGTAAAACTATCCTTGTTAATTATGATTTCTTAAGCAACGTATAAACAAGAAAGTAGACAACTAATATAGAACGGTGCAAGTATGCATTTGACTCGGTTGAAATATCCAAAATAAGAAAACGTGATACTTCAGTAGTTGTCTAATGTCTATATTTGGCCTTTACGTAAATCCTACTACAACACTTACATTTATATTATTCTTTTATAGTCCCAACAACTTGTTCTTGAGTTCATATATAATATATATGCATGTCCTAAATGTTAATATCGACTTCTGAAGAACTACTTGAGATCAGATATATTGACACTTGTATTGATAAATGTTGCTTCTATAATGGAAATGGCTGATGAAACTCTGTTACCTGGAGTTTACGAAGAAGTTGGCAAGGATTTGCACATTGATCCTGCTGGTCTTGGTTCACTTAGTCTTTACAGATCATTAGTTCAATGTCTTTGTTACCCTCTTGCTGCATTCCTTGTTTCTCGTCATAATCGTGCCAATGTCATTGCTCTTGGTGCTTTCCTTTGGTCCGGTGCCACTTTTCTTGTCGCCATCTCCTCTACCTTTGCTGAGGTCTCTGTAGATGGTGTTTTTCAAATATAGAAACAAGTCGAATTTTAGTTCATGAAAGTCGTGTTGTTTTTTTGGTTTACTTGGTTTTTTTGTGTAGATCCATGTAGCGGTAGAGACAAGATTTTCACCAATATACAGTGTAATTTTCTGAGACAAAGGGGTTTGAATGCTCTACCCTTCGATCCACGAACATAAATTAATAGTAATTGAATTAAAGAACTTGGTTTTAAGCGTGGACTTGTTTAATTAGTAGTCATTGAGGAATGGTCTATAAGATATACTGATCTCTGAATATATGTAAGACATTTTAGTTCGGTCTCAACTAAACACTCCAACTCATCCTCATTGTGTCTCGTGGGCACTCGATGTTGTGACACATAAGTTTTGGAGGTGTCTAGATTATCATTTTGTAAGTTGGAGTGTTCAACTAATACAGTAAAGATGAGTTGAGGTATTTTGATGTGCATACTCAAAGTTGGAGTGTTTATTTGTCAGCTGTCGTCAAGTTTGAATGTTTTGTTAGTGTGTTATGCCAAATTATGACAAGAACGAAAGTGTTATCTTGCTGATGTTGTTTAACAGATAGCAATTTCAAGAGCATTGAATGGAACAGGACTTGCAATTGTCACACCAGCAATCCTATCTCTAGTTGCTGATTCAACTCATGATACTAATCGCGGTACAGCTTTTGGATGGTTAGCACTAACAGGAGTTCTTGGTTCAATGCTTGGTACTCTAATGTCTGTGCTTATTGCGGAAACATCATTCATGGGAATCCCGGGCTAGAGAATATCCTTTCACCTGGTTGGTATTCTAAGTGTTCTTGTTGGCCTTTTAGTCCATCTCTTTGCTAAAGATCCCCGCTTTCTTGACAGAGATGTCAATACAAAAGATCAGCCTCCCGCAGAACCATTTCAAGAACAACTGAGAGAACTGCTGAAAGAAGCAAAATCGGTTATCAAAGTACCTTCCTTCAAGATAATTGTTGCACAAAGGGTTTTCGGGTCATTCCTTGGGACATCACTGTCGTTTTCCACTATGTGGTTGGAGCTTGTTGACTTCTCCCACAAGACAACAGCACTCATCACTAGTTTGTTTGTAGTTTCTCTGTCATTTGGCGCGGTTTTTGGAGGATTCATAGGGGATGTATTGGCGAAGCACTTGCCTAATTCTGGTAGGGTCATCGTCTCTCAGATAAGCACTGGTTCAGCTATTCCCTTAGCTGCAATTCTGCTGCTGTTATTGCGTAATGATCCTAAAACAGCTTTGTTGCACGGTATAGTCCTGTTTATATTGGGATTTTGTGCATCATGGAGCGGTCCAGCAACAAACAGGTATATCTACTCTATGTTGTTGTTCTGTTAGGTACAGTTACAAAGCTCGAAATGGTGAAATAAAGCAAATGAAAATGATATTACATTGATCTAAGAGATGGTTTTTGATATTTTGCTCTGTTGACATGTTTGTGGTCCAATATTTGCTGAGATAGTTCCTGAGAGAGCTCGTTAGAGCATTTATGCTCTGGATCGATCTCTCGAGACCATCATAGCATCATTTGTTCCTATGCTGGTTGGTACTTTAGCTCAACAAGTTTTCGGTTATAAGCCAATCTCTGAGGAATCTTCAACCTGAACAGATAGACAAAATGCTGCCTCACTTGCCAAAGCAATGTACACTGCAATAGGCATTCCAATGATCATTTGTTGCTCTATCTATTCCTTCCTGTATTTCACATATCCACGAGATAGAGATCGTGTCCTGTTGCAACAGATAGATGAAACGGGGAATTTTCCATCCGAAGAACAACAGCCCTTACTCGAACACGATGAGCTGAGACTTCTTTAAGCAAGTTAGTTAGAGTCCATTAGATTGTATCCATAGCTGTAAATATACATTTGCAGCTATTTGTGTCAATTTCCCATTAGTTTATTTGACACAAATAACATTGATACTGAATAAGCAATAAAAATTGCCTACTATATCGACTACCTCTAGTTAATTTAAACTTTAACAACACCACTTAGCTAACTCTAGCTCGAAACACAACTCATGAATGAAATGAAACAATCTATAATGCTTTATAACATAGGAATAGATCTACAATATGAAAGCACAATACACTAAACTTAAAAGAGTAACTTAAACAGAGTTTTTGGTCAAAAATATCCTTCAGCTATACCCCAAACTTAAACTATATCCTTAAAGTATCATTTTAGCAGAAAACATCATTTAACTATACCTCAAACTTAAACTATATCCTTAAAGTATCATTTTTAGCGGAAAACATCCTTCAAATATTTTAAAGTAAACAAATTTCATCCTTTTTTTAGATATAGTCAAAAAATTAAAGGATCTTACGAAGATGTGAGTAGTTAACGTGACTATCAACAAAAGTTGTTCTGTAAAATTTCATTACTTTCTATAAGAAGTTCTTTAAAAATATTAAAAAATCTTAGACACTCTTGCTTATGGAAACTAAAAATGATTGGAAGGTAAGAGTGTACATGAATGCAAAGAAGTTGGAGATTAATTAATTTTACCTTTTTCTTAACCAATTAAATTAATAGATTTTTCGGTCAATCTAATATCAAAGTAACCAAAATATTGATTATGTCTTGTACTTGAGTTTCATTCTACATTATAGAAGCAAAAGTCTCCAACAAATGTCGCTTTTAGTATATTCAATTGAGAAGAAACATATTTAAACTAATAATATTTTCAATTAAAATTACATAAAAATGAATGAAAAAACGGTCAAATTAAAAGATTGTGCATAATTCTTAACTCAATTACGAAAAACTTCACGATAATATTCTTGACATATCAAAGAATATTAATTAGGAAGGGACGATTTAATTTTTGTGGGATATTTAGTTTTCTGATGAATTCTAGTAGAAAGATAAAAATGTTTACTTTAAAATATTTTAAAGATGTTTACCGCTAAAAATGATACTTTAAGAATATAGTTTAAGTTTGGGATATAGTTAAAGGATGTTTTCTGCTAAAAATGATACTTTAAGGATGCAGTGGGTCCCTCATTGCGTGTGAGAATAGTTCTTCCTTGAGAAAATGACTTTTGCTTTGAATATTCTTGATTTGCAAAAGCTAGGTTGTTTTTTGTCAAACATATCTAATGATGTCCAATAATTAAATAAGTAAGATTTATATTTGGGTTTAGGTAGGAGTGGACGCTCAGTATTCGGTTCGGGTTTTATAAAATTTTGAGTTTGGTAATTCGGTAATTGATAGTTAAAAGTAGATATCAAAAATATCAAATTTTTAAATTTGTTTGACAATTTTGAAAATGATAAATTAAACTTCGGTTTGGTACAGTAATATCATATTAAAGTTATGACCGATTGTATTACAAAATTAATATTATTTCTCTAATCATCTATATTTTTATGCGAAGACACAATATAATAAATTAATAAGTAAGACGATATCAGGAAAAAAAAAACCAATATAATTAGAAGATATATGTATTTGGATTGTTCATTTTCCTCCTATTGATTTGTAAAACTTCATTTTTCAATAAATAATTGGAAAATTATAACGCCAAGAATATGGTTAATAATTATACATTATTTTTTCATTTTTTTTAATTATTCATTTTATTATTATTAAAAGAATCAATATAGGGTTTAGGAAGAATCTTATCCATACCCCCACCTCTTCCTAAAAAGAGGTGAAAACAGGACAAAAAATAGAATATAGGGTCAATAAAAAAAACTTATATATGCCTAATGTTTACATCGAATGAAAATTAACTTATGAATATTTATTATTTGTATTGAATTGTATTAAGTTATCATAATTCAAAGATTTAATAGGTAAAAATACATTTAAATTGTATTAATTTGTTGAATTTCGAACAAAACATATTGATAATGTGAATTTTTTACCTGAACTGTTATACGAAATATACGTCGTCTAATTTTTAATAATGTGTGTATACTTTCTCTTTTGCTTAAAAAACTGCCACGTGACACTCCAAGTGTTAAAGATAATAATGTTTTTACTATGACAAATCTAAATAATTAATATTAGATTAAACGTTAAAATTAAAGATTAAAACTATCGTTATATAAATTAACTTATTTCAACTGTACATATCTATTCATCTTCTTCTCCACCTTTTTAGCCGTGTTCTCGTCTCTATTGTGGTATCTATATCTCTGACTTGAAAGAGGAAAGTTTGGAGCTTTTAAAAAAGTCAATTAAAAATATATTTTAAAATATTAGTATATGATCAGCTAATAGAACAGTTACATATGCTAAGTAGATGAAGATTTTATAGTAAATTAACATGCCTAAAAGTATTTCTAGACAAACATTTGATCTAGTCAATATTTAAATGTGTTTTACTAACCATCGAGTGATTATTTAAGTAAAAAAATTTGCCGATCTAATACTCAATAAAATGATTTAGGTATGTTTCATTATTCTATAAATCTTGATAATTGATATCTTATGTCTAATTGCTCACACTATTCTACTTCTATTTTATATTTATTTTTTTCAATTGGGATCTTGCTTACATATTTTCATAAATTGTTATCTTCACGTAAACGCTAATTCTTCTAATTTGCTTCCTAATAAAGCAAAAACAACGTAGAAGTATTATTATTCTTTCCATCTCACGTGAAGAAATTAATACTTTTAAAAAATAAATCTTTTATTATAATTTTCTTAATTTCTTTTAAATCATTAGTTTTATTGATTTGTAATATTTTTTATAAAAAATTTAAATATATAATTTTATTTTTCAAATATTTATAATTAAAACCTAAATATCTCGAATTTCGACTTAGGAAGTAAAAGAAAATGACCCACCAATATGAGTTGGTGCGTAGTAGTAAGACTGATCCACCCTTAATCAAAAGTCTCGAGTTTAAGCCTTTTATATAAAAAGAGTTCGATTGGAAGCTTCACCCCAGTTAGCCCCTACAATATACAGTTCAAATTTTATCGAAACTTTAATTCATACTCCAAACATACGACCCCGAATAATAGGGAAAAGACAGAAAAATAAATATTTGAAAACTAAAACTTTCTAAATTGGTGTATCCTCATCATCTAATATTCAACGCTTTTTTGGGAACTTAATTTGGTCCCACATAATACATTTTTCAAGTTTTGAGCTTTTAGCGTGTCTCCCGTTATACATGTCATAATTTTAATGTACGTAATTACACGCAATAATCTTGAAAATAAATGATTTCGAATGATCATGAATTTTTAAAGTCAAAAATGTTACTCCTCCGTTTTTATTTAACTGTCTTGTCATGTTTTAGATTTTATATTCCTTAAGAAATTGGGATAATGCAGAAGTATTTCTTTAATTTATGTCTAAAATTTTAGAGACACACTTATATTATACTACTCCTGAACTTAATTTATTAATGATTTTCCATCCCTTTTCGGCCTACGTGACACTATCTTGTGGACTCAATGCTGGTTGACTTTTTTCAAGCTAGTGACACGTAAACCGAAAAAGGGTAGAAAATTACTTATAAAATAAGTTCAGAGGGTAATAGGACTTTAATATAATATAAGTGTGTCTCTGGAATTTCGGACATAGATTGAGGGGGTACTTGTACATTTTCCCTAAGAAATTAGATAAGTTCGTAATTGTACTCTTGTTTAATATTCTTTTAAAATTAAGTTTTCAATCAATAAACGAATTAACTTATTTTAATTAATTAAGTCAATCAATAATATGAGTTAATTACTTAATTATTTTTATTAGTCAAATATATTTTTTCAAGACTAATAACTCTCAGAAGCAAAATATAAAAAGAATAATGTCATTTGTTCATTAAATTTTGTGAAGTTACAATATTAAGAAACATATATTTTTAATAGATTAAAATAAAGATATTTAACTTTTACTTTATTTATGTGTCATAATTGAGATGACTTTAGTCTTCAATAACAATTACTACTTTAAGTAGAATAAAATAAATTAATAAATAATTTTGCATTGACTTCTGAAATAACAAATTTTCTTAGCTAGGACAACAACTATTTTGAAACAAAAGAAGTATTCTTTTTTTTTTTTATAATGCGCAAGTATTTCTCAACCTATGTCCAAAATCTCAGAGACATATTTATACTATACTAAGATTCTATTACTCTCTTAACTTATTTTATTAATAATTTTCTATTACTTTTCGGCTTACGTGACACTATCTTGTGGATCTAATTATGATTGATTTTTTTTCCAAGCTAGTGCCACGTAAGTCGAAAAGGGGTAATAAAATTACTTGAGATAATAGGACCTTAATATAGTATAAGTTGTGTTTTTGACATTTCGGACATAGATTGAGAAGGTACTTGTGTATTTTCTCCTTTTTTTTAATGGACCATGAAAAAAAAATGCTTCATTTTAATAAATCAAAGAAATTTCTATTAATTTTTTCTTCTCCTATCATTCATAGCATTAGTTAAAATTTTCTTTAAAAAAATATCACACCATCTCAATATGAGTCGAGTAATATGAAACTGACATATTTTCGAAGCTATGAATACACTAGCTCTAAAACAGAGAAACAAAGGTTATTAGTCAAACCCCCTCTATAGTTTCGAAATATAATTCAATTATAAATACACAATGTATAACCAAATTGTTTAAACCATTATTTTCTTAGCAAGATTATAATGGTAGTAGAAGTTATGGAGAAGATAAGATCAGATAAGTTGACTCTAGTATTAGTGAATATAGCTGGTATAATGGAGAAAGCTGATGAAACTTTGTTACCTAATGTTTATACAGAAATTGGCAAAGATTTGCATACTGATCCAACTGGTCTTGGTTCTCTTACTCTTTTTAGATCATTAGTTCAATGTCTTTGTTATCCATTAGCTGCGTATCTTTCTACTCGTCGTAACAGAGCTCATGTCATTGCTTTTGGTGCTTTTCTATGGTCTGCTGCAACTTTTCTTGTTGCCATTTCTTCCACCTTCACTCAGGTTATTTAATTTATGTCGCGTATATCATGTTGTTGTTACTTCTTGTGTTTCCATATATGTTGTGTTTATGTTTGTCTTCATTTGAGGGTCTGTCAGAAACAGTCTCTTTTATTTGCTTGTGGTTGTAGGGGCCGAGCTAGTAAGGGTATTTGTTAGAAAATTATACTGTTTATATTTGTCTTGAGCGTAGGGTGTCAGAAACAATCTCTCTAACTGTACTAAATAAGAGTAAATTTTGTCCATTTGTGGTCATAGGGCCGAGCTATTAGCTGAAAATTATACAGTTTATGTATGGTTAAAATTATTTTTATGTATATATATATATATATATATATATATATATATATATAGTAGATATTGAACCCAAAGTGTTTACTTTTTCATATTTTGAACCCTGTTAATGAAAGTTGCAGTTGTGGGATTACACTGGTTATGTTGTTGATGAAAGTTGCAGTTGTGGGATTACACTGGTAATGTTGTTGATGGGTTCGCAGTGTGATATGTTTGCTTTAGATTAAGTTTTATTTGATTTTCCCCAAAGACAGAGTATTCAACACCTTATAAGTAGCTTACTCTTCTTTTCAACTTCCAATGTGGTGTTAGTTGACACAACAAACAATAACTTGTGTTGTGGCTCCGTCCTTGTTTGAACATTGACGGAGTCAAAACCAAGGAAGGAGCTCATTTGAATCTCCTTCGTTGTAAAATCGTGTTGTATAAATAGGGTGAAAATGATTTTTTTGTATGTATATGTTATGATCCTATAAGAAAGTCTGGGACTTGAGTCTCACATCGATGATGCTTAACAGATAGCAATTTCGAGAGGATTGAATGGAATAGGACTTGCAATAGTCACACCAGCAATTCAATCTTTAGTTGCTGACTCAACTAATGAAAGTAATCGCGGTACTGCTTTCGGATTGTTAGCATTAACATCAAGTTTTGGCTCAATCCTTGGTGGGCTTTTGTCTGTGCTGATAGCTGAAACATCATTCATGGGGATCCCTGGATGGAGACTCTCTTTCCATCTTGTTGGTATTGTAAGTGTTCTTGTTGGTTTTTTAGTCCGTCTCTTTGCCAACGATCCACGATATCTTGGAAGTAAGGCTGATAAAGAAGGAGATCAACTTAAACTAAAATCATTTCAAGAAGAAGTTAGTGAATTGCTAAAAGAAGCAAAAGCGGTTATCAAAGTGCCCTCTTTTCAAATACTTATAGCCCAAGGGGTTTCCGGGACGTTCCCCTGGTCAGCATTGTCATTTGCCGCAATGTGGTTGGAGCTTGTAGGATTCTCTCACAAGACAACAGCAGTACTATGGACTTTGTTTCGAGTTGCTGACTCACTTGGCTCGTTGTTTGGAGGATTCATGGGGGATGTATTGACTAAGCACTTGCCTAATTCTGGGAGGATTATACTCGCACAGATTAGCACGGGATCAGCAATTCCAATAGCTGCGATTCTTCTTCTGCTATTGCCTAATGATCCTAAAACTGCTATGTTGCACGGTTTAGTCTTGTTCATCATGGGATCAATCATATCATGGTGTGGTTCAGCGACAAACAAGTACGTCTATCATTTTTTAGAATGTTTAGCACATTTTTCCTGTTCTGACTTGCACTAAAATATCTCACTATTGACATGTTTGCAGTCCAATATTTGCTGAGATAGTACCAGAGAGAGCTCGGACAAGCATATATGCTCTGGATCGATCTTTTGAGACCATAATATCGTCTTTTGCTCCATTGGTGGTTGGTATTTTAGCTCAACAAGTTTTTGGTTATAAGCCAATCGCGGAGGGATCAACAGGCTCACAAGAGATTGAAACAGATAGACAAAATGCTGCATCACTTGCTAAGGCATTGTACACTGCAATAGGCATTCCAATGGTCATTTCTTGCTCTATCTACTCTTTCCTGTATTTCACATATCCACGAGATAGAGATCGTGTCCGGTTGCAGCTGATTGAAGAAACAGACAATTCTCCATCCGAAGAACAACAGCCCTTACTCGAGCACGATGAACACAGAATTAGTTGAAATATTAGGTTGTATGTACATAAAATCCAACAAGCACAATCTCACTTCTTGCTATTGTTAATTGTATTATTGCAGTATAGATGTTTTTAAACATTAAGCTTACATTCTGAAAAAGTATCATATAATAAAGAAGAGAATCAGTAAAACATATTTTTAGCTGCATTTAACACTCTATGTAAATGTCCCTAAAACCTATAGCTATACATGATCCAATGACAATTAACTAATGCCGGTAAAGACTTTATCACTCTTTGTTAATGTGCATATTTATTGCCCGCCAAAAACTACTTTTGTTGTAGTAAATGACCAAAATACTATGATAATTGAATCCGACTTATCTATGTATTTGGCCTTTAATTAAACCCTACTATATAATACTTATATTTATAGTTCCAATACGTTTTTCTCGAGTTCCTCATATATATCTATGTTAACATTAATTTCAAAAAGATGAAAAAAGAACTTTGCTAATTGAGATAATAATGGTGATGATGAAGCTCAAGAACAACTTGACACTGATATTGATAAATTTTGCTGCTATAATGGAAATGGCTGATGGAACTCAGTTACCTGGAGTTTATAAAGAAGTTGGCAAGGATTTGAACATTGATCCTGCTGGTCTTGGTTCACTTAGTCTTTACAGATCATTAATTCAATGTCTTTGTTACCCTATTGCTGCATTCCTTGCTGCTCGTCATAATCGTGGCAATGTCATTGCTCTCGGGGCTTTTCTTTGGTCCGGTGCCACGATCCTTGTTGCCATCTACTCTACCTTTGCTGAGGTCTCTGCTTCATTACTCTGTAGATGGTAGTTTCTTTCTCTATATACTACTTCCGACTGTTTTTTCTTGAGCTGAGAGTCTATCTGCATACGCTAGATAAATGGATTATATGTTTTTCTTAAGAGTTACCAATTGGATTATATAAACTTTGGTTTTTGTGTTATTTGTCTTTCTCTTAATGACAAGAATGAAAGTGTTATTTTGTTGATGTTGTTTAACAGATAGCAATTTCGAGAGGATTGAATGGAATAGGACTTGCGATTGTCACACCAGCAATCCTATCTCTAGTTGCTGATTCAACTCATGATACTAATCGCGGTACAGCTTTTGGATGGTTAGCATTAACAGGATGTTGTGGTGCAATCATTGGTGGGACTATGTCTGTGCTGATTGCTGAAACATCATTCATGGGAATCCCGGGCTGGAGAATGATCTCCTTTTATTTGGTTGGTATTATAAGTGTTCTTGTTGATCTTTTAGTCTATATCTTTGCGAAAAAGATCCCCGTTTTCTTGACAGAGATGTCAATGCAGATGATCAGCCTTCTCCGAAACCGTTTCAAGAACAACTGAGACAACTGTTAAAAGAAGCAAAAGCAGTTATAGAAGTACCTGTTATTCTTACAATAACTTGTATTTATAAAGTTAACAAACAGAAACAGAAACAGAAATAAGATGAAGCAGAAAATAATATAGAATACAAGAATTAATCCGAGTCCACAGAAACTACTGTGTGTCCTTAAGAAATTTAATCCCCTCACTGTACCCAAGGTTATGGATTAATTTCTCCCAAGATAAAACGGATTAAACCTGTTAAAGAAATAGCGGTACCTCAAACTTCTTTAACTTCAACGAACTTAAGAACAACAACAAGTCACACAGACTCAGTCGATCGACACTTTGATTTTATTTGAGAGAAAAATAAATGCAGAGAAAGAAAAATTTTCAGTGATTAAAAAATCAAAAATTGACTTCCTTTTATAGCCATTTTCAGCAAGGAACATGTCTGTTCAGTGAAATCTGTTCAGACCCATTTTATCCAGAAAGTTGTGTCTTTTGGAAAAAATAACAACTTTTCGAAAAATTGTGTCTGTTAGGAAAATAACTACTTTTTGGAAAGTAACGACTTTTCTGAAAAGTAGCGACTTTTCGGAATGTTACCGTTACCCGCAAATTTATAAGAGATAATATTAACAGGATTTATTTGATCTAACAAAAATTGATTAAATAAATTTTGTCCAAAAAATTTATCAATCAATCACATCATTTGCCAAATCCAAATCCAAATCCAAAGAAATGACTTTTCATTTGCACTTTGCAAATGACTTTTCATTTTTCCTCCAAAGTAATTCCCTCACTTTTGATATTCTCTCTTTTCTTTTCCCATTCACACTTGCTAAAACCCAACAATCCCCCACATGAATGGGGAAGGCTATTGTTAAAACATATGCATGAAAAAACTTGTGTGTCTTGTAGGTAAAGGTTAATCGCATCTGGATAAGTAGGTTTCCCTTTAAACTTTCCGTAGTGAACATGTATCGGATATACTCGGTCAATCGGTAGATTTGATATCTTTGAACCGTCGAGCTTTGGTGTATACCTAGACAACATATGTCACACAATCAACCCTTGAACTGTTCTTAGTTCTCATTGTTTTGTTCGTTTCAGCCATGAACACATCTTGGATAGTAAGTGCTTAAAGAACTGGCCTTACCGGATTCTCCTTGAAGCGGCTTACACTTCACACTTACATAGGTGATTTCTAAATGTGTTATCCCATAGATACACCATTTGATATTCCCTGTATCAAACTTAGAAACCATTAAAAAGTCCTTATGTCTTTATCCTGGTTACTAAACATTGTCTCATCATGAGAATGGACCATAAAATAATAATAATATTTTTTTTCCTTTGACAATGTTGAACCGTCATCAATGACTTTGTTTTATCTCCTTGAACCTAGATCTTGGGATCTCCAGTCTTCTAGGTAGAGTTACCGCCACGATGACTTGTTCTCGGCCATAGTCCCATTCCCGTCGATGATTTCTCAACTCCCTCTCTATTTAGGCCTTTTGTAAGTGGATCCGACACATTATCTTTTGACTTCACATAGTCAATTGTGATAATTCCACTAGAGAGTAGTTGTCTCACAGAGTTATGTCTTCGTCTTATGTGACGAGACTTGCCGTTATACATAATGCTTCCAGCCCTTCCTATTGCAGCTTGACTATCACAATGTATGCATATAGGGGCCATTGGTTTGGGCCAAAATGGAATATCTTCTAAGAAATTCCGGAGCAATTCAGCTTCTTCACCTGCCTTGTCTAAAGCAATGAATTCAGACTCCATTGTTGAGCGAGCTATACATGTTTGTTTGGATGATTTCCAAGATATTGCTCCTCCACCAATAGTAAAAACGTATCCACTTGTGGATTTTGTTTCAGTTGACCCAGTAATCCAATTTGCATCACTATATCCTTCAAGAACGGCTGGATATTTGTTGTAATGTAAAGCATAGTTTTGAGTGTCATCTAAGTATCCCAAAACTCTCTTCATTGCCAACCAATGATTATGATTAGGATTACTTGTGTATCGACTCAGTTTACTGATAGCGCAAGCTATGTCTGGTCGTGTACAATTCATGACATACATTAAGCTTCCCAATACGCTAGCATAGTCCAATTGAGACTGACTTTCACCTTTATTCTTTGCAAGATGAAGATTTACATCAATTGGAGTCTTTGCCCTTTTAAAATTCAAAAATTTGAATTTTTCAAGTATCTTTTGAATATAATGAGTTTGAGACAATGCTAGACCGTTAGGAGTTTTAAGAATTTTAATTCCTAATATCACATCAGCAACTCCTAAATCTTTCATATCAAACTTACTAGCAAGCATACGCTTTGTAGCTTTTATATTAGCAATGTCTTTGCTCATTATAAGCATATCATCTACATATAGGCATAAAATAACTTCCTGATTTGGAGTATCTTTAATGTAAACACATTTATCACATTCATTGATCTTAAATCCATTTGACAACATGGTTTGATCAAACTTTGCATGCCATTGTTTTGGTGCTTGTTTTAGCCCATAAAGTGACTTAATAAGTTTGCACACTTTCTTTTCTTTACCAGGAACTACAAAACCCTCAGGCTGTTCTATGTAAATTTCCTCTTCAAGCTCTCCATTTAAGAAGGCTGTTTTCACATCCATTTGATGAATTTCAAGACCGTATACTGCAGCTAGTGCAATTAACATCCGAATTGATGTAATCCTAGTCACTGGCGAGTATGTGTCAAAATAATCAAGACCTTCTTTTTGTCTAAAACCTTTGACAACAAGTCTTGCTTTATATTTGTCAATAGTTCCATCGTCTTTCATCTTCCTTTTAAAGATCCATTTTGAACCCAAGGGTTTGTTCCCTGGAGGAAGATCAACCAACTCCCAAGTATGATTGCTTAAGATTGATTCAATTTCACTATTAACAGCCTCCTTCCAAGAGGTTGAGTCGCTAGACAACATTGCTTCCTTGAATGTTTGAGGCTCACTTTCAAGAAGAAATGTTACAAAATCTGATCCAAATGAAGTAGATGTCTTTTGACGTTTACTGCGTCTTGGACTTTCTTCATTTTGTTCATTCTCTTTTGGTTCTTCTCTGGGTTGTTTAGATCCCCCACTAGATGACTCAAGTCTAGTTTTATACGGATAGATATGTTCAAAAAATTCAGCACTATCTGATTCCATTACCGTAATATCATGAATATCCGGATGTTCGGACTTATGAACCAAAAATCGACATGCCTTACTGTTTGTGGCATATCCAATGAATACACAATCCACAGTCTTAGGTCCTATTTTTACCCTCTTAGGTATAGGAACTTGGACTTTGGCTAGACACCCCCACACTTTGAAATATTTCAAATTGGGTTTTCTACCTTTCCATTTCTCATATGGAATTACATTTGTCTTTGAGTGAGGCACTCTGTTAAGTATCTGATTTGCTGTAAGGATAGCTTCCCCCCACAAGTTCTGTGGTAAACCTGAACTTATAAGTAATGCATTCATCATTTCTTTTAAAGTTCGGTTTTTTCTTTCTGCAATTCCATTAGACTGAGGAGTGTAGGGAGCAGTAGTTTGATGGATTATTCCATTTTCTAAACATATTTCTGCAAATGGAGATTCATATTCTCCACCTCTATCACTTCTGATCATTTTGATCTTTTTATCTAACTGATTTTCAACTTCAGTTTTATATTGCCTAAATGCATCTATTGCTTCATCCTTACTATTTAGCAAATAGACATAACAATATCTAGTGCAATCGTCAATAAAAGTTATGAAATACTTTTTCCCACCACGTGATGGTGTTGACTTCATGTCACAAATATCAGTGTGAATCAATTCTAAAGGATTTGAATTCCTTTCAACAGATTTATAAGAATGCTTAGCATACTTAGATTCAACACAAATTTGACATTTTGATTTATTGCACTCAAATTTTGGCAAAATATTTAAGTTAATCAGTTTTCGCAAGGTTTTGTTATTAACGTGTCCCAAACGTTCATGCCATAAACATTTAGACTCAAGCAAGTAAGAAGAAGCAAAATCTTTATTCATATCAACTGCAATTACATTGAGTTTGAAAAGGCCATCACTAAGGTAGCCTTTTCCTACATACATATCATTTTTGCTTACTACTACTTTATCAGAAACAAATACACATTTAAATCCATTCTTGGTCAGAACTGGAATTGAAACTAAATTCTTTCTCAATTCTGGAACATATGAGACCCTATTCAAAGTCACCACCTTGCCTGATGTCATCTTTAATAGGACTTTGCCAGTTCCTTCCACCTTTGCAACAGCGGAGTTTGCCATAAACAATTTTTCATCTGTAAGTGCTGGAGTATATGATGAAAATAATTCTTTGTTGGCACAAACATGGCATGAGGCACCAGAATCTATCCACCATTCTCTTGGATTTCCAACCAAGTTACATTCTGAAAGCATTGCACAGAGATCGTCCATTTCTCCTTTGGATTCAGCCAAGTTTGCTTGATCCTTCTTTTTCTTGTCCTTCTTAGGACCCCGGCATTCATTAGCCCTATGACCATGTTTACCACAATTAAAGCAGTTTCCATTGAATTTCTTCTTAGGAGGATTGCTTTTTGGACCAGATGCTTTCTTTCTTTTCTTTAATTTTGTGGGATCTTCTTCAACAAAATTTACTCCAGATATTGCTGAATTACCACGTGACCTCTTTTCTGCAGCCTTATTATCCTCTTCGATTCTCAACCTTACTATGAGATCTTCAACAGTCATCTCCTTGCGTTTGTGTTTCAAGTAGTTTTTAAAGTCCTTCCACAATGGAGGTAAATTTTCAATAATTGCAGCCACTTGAAAAGCATCATTCACAATCAATCCTATATTAAAGGTTATGTGAGTATTAAGGGAAAACTTAACATTTCTAACATAGGCATTAAATAAATTTATACCTTCAGCAAGGAGATCATGGATTATGACCTGCAATTCTTGAACTTGGGTGACGACAGTCTTACTGTCTATCATCTTATGATCCAGAAATTTTGCCACAATGAATTTCTTCATTCCGGCATCTTCTGTTTTGTACTTCTTTTCTAAAGCATCCCAGAGTTCTTTTGAGGTTTAGGCATTGCTGTACACATTGTACAGATCATCTTGCAGACCACTCAAAATATAATTTTTACACAAAAAATCTGAGTGTGTCCATGCTTCTGTTACCAAGATTCGTTCATCAGCCGGAGTTTCATCTGACATAACAGGAACATTCTCATTGATGAACTTCTGCAGACTCAACGTAGTGAGATAGAAGAACATCTTTTGCTGCCATCTCTTAAAGTCGACTCCAGAAAACTTTGCAGGTTTCTCAGCCGGTGCTAGGGCAGCATTCGAACGATTATGTGCAACCGTTGTTGTTGCAGCACTTACTGTTCCAGCATTTGTTTGACTTGAATTAGTCATTTTTTTCTGTCACAAATGGCAGATAAATTAAGTATTTAAAATACTAACAGTAAAGAACAAATCTTTACACAAACTGTTTCTGATTTAACGATAAAGTTTTTATGTTCTTTTAATCGTTAATCGAATGAATTTTAAAAATTCAAGCAGAGTAGAAAACCATAAAGGTTTTAATCTCCAGAAACCTCAAATACAGAAACTGTAAAATTTCTTAAGACTGTTATTCTTACAATAACTTGTATTTATAAAGTTAATAAACAGAAACAGAAAAAGAAATAAGATGAAGCAGAAAATAATATAGAATACAAGAATTAATCCGAGTCCACAGAAACTACTGTGTGTCCTTAAGAAATTTAATCCCCTCACTGTACCCAAGGTTATGAATTAATTTCTCCCGAGATAAAACGGATTAAACCTGTTAAAGAAATAGCGGTACCTCAAACTTCTTTAGCTTCAACGAACTTAAGAACAGCAACAAGTCACACAGACTCAGTCGATCGACACTTTGATTTTATTTGAGAGAAAAATAAATGCAGAGAAAGAAAAATTTTCAGTGATTAAAAAATCAAAAATTGACTTCCTTTTATAGCCATTTTCAGCAAGGAACATGTCTGTTCAGTGAAATCTGTTCAGACCCATTTTATCCAGAAAGTTGTGTCTTTTGGAAAAAATAACAACTTTTCTGAAAATTGTGTATGTTAGGAAAATAACTACTTTTTGGAAAGTAACGACTTTTCGAAAAAGTAGCGACTTTTCGGAATGTTACCGTTACCCGCAAATTTATAAGAGATAATATTAACAGGATTTATTTGATTTAACAAAAATTGATTAAATAAATTTTGTCCAAAAAATTTATCAATCAATCACATCATTTGCCAAATCCAAATCCAAATCCAAAGAAATGACTTTTCATTTGCACTTTGCAAATGACTTTTCATTTTTCCTTCAAAGTAATTCGCTCACTTTTGATATTCTCTCTTTTCTTTTCCCATTCACACTTGCTAAAACCCAACAGTACCTTCCTTCAAGATAATTGTTGCACAAGGGGTTTTCGGTTCATTCCATGGGACATCACTGAGATTTACAACTATGTGGTTGGAGCTTGTTGGATTCTCTCACAAGACGACAGCACTTACCTCGATTTTCTTTGTTGTTTCTATGTCTATTGGCGCGGTTTTTGGTGGATTCATGGGGAATGTCTGGGCTAAACACTGTAAGAGTTAGTGTTTCAATTAATTTTGAAACAAATTCATCCGTTTTGAAATAACAAATTCATGAATGTGAGTTGTAACATTCATTTAGTATAATTCTTTGTTATAAACTTTTGCAATAAGTTTTTTTTTAATTCTACGTTATGGGTTTTTGAAAGACAAATTTTTTGTTTCCAATTCATGAACCTAATAAATTCTATTAATTAGAAATCTTCTTCTTGCAAAATTTTTTATCCTATAAATTGAATTTTCTTTGGTTGAAAAAGAGAAGCATTTTAAAACAAAAAAAATACTTTCTCTTGAAAACACTTGTGAGACATTGATCAAAAGGTGATATCACCAATTCAAGAATAGAAGAGCAACATTCTTGAATGCTACTTGTTTTGTGGCTTAGTTGAATCCCGAAGATAGAGTTGTTATTTATTCTTCCGATTGCTCGTGGGAGAGACTCCAACTATCTTCAAGAAACGTATTAACGTGCCTCTAAGCCAAGCAAGTTTTATTTTGTATTCCTTGTAATTTTATCATTCTTGTTCATTTGTTCTAACAATTTGAAGATAATTCTCTCTATGGCATCCACATCAATAACGAACAGTGTTCCATCTTTGCCTAATCCTAATTTTGAAATATTTGATGGCAAAGACTTTTCTAGATGGCGTGGAAAGATGGAATTCTTTTTAAGACGATTAAAGTTAGCGTATGTTCTTGAGAAACCTTGTCCTGAGGCTCCTAGTTCTGAGGTAGCAACGGACGAGGCTACTTTAATTAAAGAACAAATTGCCAAATGGCAAGATGATGATTACTTATGCAAGAATTATATTCTTGGAGGAATGTCCAATAAATATTATGATCAATATTATATTAAGTGTAAATTTGCTAAGGAGATTTGGGATACTCTTAAATCTATTCATTTAGCAGAAGAGGCGAGTTCAAAGAAATTTCTTGTTTCAAATTATATGGAGTTCAAAATGGTTGATGACAAGTCAATCACTGAACAAGTACAAGAATTTCAACTTATAGCTAATAAAATTGTTATAACTGGAATTGCTCTTGATGAAAACTTTCATGTTGGTGCGATTGTCTCAAAACTTCCTCCATCTTGGAAAGAGTACAGAAGCAAACTCTTACACAAGAAGGAAGATTTGACTCTTGAACAATTATTGCAACACTTGCAAATTGAACAAGAGACACGATACCGCGACAATAACATCTTGAGGGAGCCCATCATGAAAGCTCATGTTGTTGAAGAAAAGATCAAGAAGGAACCTGCCAATAATAAATTTTTGAAGGCAAAGAAGAGTAAAAATTTCAAGCGTACTAATTCTAATTCTAAGTCGATTGAATGTTATCATTGTCATAAAATTGGTCATTATGCACGTGATTGTAAAATTCTTAAAGCTGAAAAGAAGAAAGAAAAGGCAAATAACAATACAAAAAATGAACTGGTGGCAATGGTCACAGAAGCATTTGTAGCGGGAGATCAAGTGGAATGGTGGATAGACACTGGTGCAACTCGTCATATATCAGGTAATCGAAATTCTTTCACGACATATGAATTAGTGGGGGGCGATAAAGTTTTGCATATGGGAAACTCATCCTCTGCTAAGGTTGTGGGAAAGGGAACTGTTGAACTAAAATTCACTTCCGGAAAGATGGTCACATTGATAGACGTATTGCATGTTCCTGATATTCGAAAGAACTTGGTGTCAGGTACGCTTCTTTCGAAGCATGGTTTTAAAATGATTTTTGAGGCAGATAAATTTATTTTGTCTAAACAAGGCATGTTTGTTGGAAAAGGTTATGCTACAAATGGCATGTTCAAACTCAATATTGAAAATGAAAATATTTCTGCTTATATTGTGGAGTCTTTAGATTTATGGCATGAACGTCTTGGTCATGTGAATTTTAGATCCATTCAACTTATGATGAAAAATGGATTAATTAAAGACTGTGGAAAGGATCATGTTGCTAAGTGTATTACTTGTAGTAAATGTAAAATAACAAAGAAACCTTTTAAGTCTGTTGAAAGGATATCCACACTTTTGGAATTAATCCACACTGATATTTGTGAGATGGATTGTTTATCACGTCATGGAAAGAGATATTTTATCACTTTCATTGACGATTACTCAAGGTATACATATGTCTTTCCATTAAAAACAAAAGATGAGGCATTTGAGACTTTTAAAACATATAAAGCAGAAGTTGAAAATAAATTGAGTTTGAAGATTAAATCAATTAGATCTGATAGAGGTGGAGAATATTTAAAATCAAATTTTATTGATTTTTGTGAAAAAGAAGGCATTGAGAAACAATTGACTATGTCTTATACACCACAACAAAATGGTGTAGCAGAAAGAAAAAATAGAACTCTCATTGAAATGGTTAACTCTATGCTTTATGGATCTGGTATCACTGAAAATTTGTGGACTGAAGCCTTATTTTCTGCATGTCATATTTTGAATCGAATTCATTCCAAGAAACATGATTCATCTCCATATGAACTTTGGAAGAATCGAAAGCCAAATATAAATTATTTTAAAGTATGGGGTTGTTTGGCTCATGTTAGATTACCAGATCAACAATTGACTAAGATTGGATATAGAGGAGTAGATTGTGTATTTATTGGTTATTCACAAACCAGTAAGGCTTATAGATTTTTGAATCTTGAGACTCCAAGCCCTCACACAATTATTGAATCGTTGCATGCTAACTTTTTTGAGCATATATTTCCTAAGAAAAAAGAGTCTTTGGAACAAAATACAAGTTCTTCTATATCTACTCTTAAAAGAAAAATAGTTGAACCTTTGGAAGAAAGTCAACCAAGACGTAGTGCAAGATCAGCCAAACCAAGAGACTTTGGACCAAATTTTCAAGTCTATTTAGTTGAAAGGGATCCTGAAAGTTATGCTGAAGCAATGGCTTCACATGATGCTCCTTTCTGGCGTGAAGCTATTGATGATGAAATGCACTCCATTATGTCAAACAATACATGGATTTTATCAGACCTCCCTCCTGGATGTAAGTCTATTGGTTGTAGATGGATCTTTAGAAAGAAATTAAAATCTGATGGAACCTTAGATAAGTACAAAGCTCGTTTGGTGGCAAAAGGTTTTACTCAATTGAAAGATATTGATTATTTTGATACATTTGCACTTGTAGCTCGAATGACTTCTATTCGACTCTTGATTGCTTTAGCCGCAATTCATAGCCTGGTAATACATCAAATGGATGTGAAGACTGCATTTCTGAATGGAGATCTAGATGAAGAGGTTTACATGAAACAACCAGAAGGATTTGTCGTTCCTGGTCAAGAACACAAAGTTTGTAAGCTTCTTAAATCTCTTTATGGATTAAAACAAGCTCCAAAACAATGGAATGAGAAATTTAGAAGAGTAATGATCTCTAATGGTTACTCAATCAATGGTGGTGATATTTGTATATTTAGCAAATTTCAAGAAAATCTGGTGTTATAATATGTCTTTATGTAGATGATATGTTGATCTTTGGAACTGATATTGAAAGAGTCAAAGAAACAAAAATTTTTCTAGCTTCTCAATTTGAAATGAAAGATCTTGGAGAAGCTGATGTAATTCTGGGTATTAAAATTATAAGATCAGCGAATGGCTTGACTCTTACTCAATCAAGTTATATTGAGAAAGTTCTAAAGAGGTTTGGTCACTTTGATGACAAACCTGCTCCTACACCATTTGATCCTAGCATCAAACTAATGCGGAACTCTAGTGATGTTCTCGACCAGCTGACATATTCTCAGATTGTTGGGAGTCTTATGTATGCCATGCATTGTACCAGGCCGGATATTGGTTACGCAGTAGGAACTTTGAGCAAGTTTACTAGTAATCCCGGAGTTGAACATTGGAATGCCTTGATTCGTGTTTTAAGATACCTGAAGGGTACAATTAATGTTGGCTTGCATTATTCTACATTTCCCATTGTTCTTGAAGGCTATAGTGATGCTACTTGGAATTCTGATCCGAATGACTCTAAATCTATTACTGCTTGGATTTTCACTTTGGCTGGAGCAGCGATCTCTTGGAAATCAAAGAAGCAAACATGTATTACTCATTCAACCATGGAGTCAGAATTTATAGCTATGTCTTCTGCTGGAGAAGAAGCTGATTGGTTGCGATCAATGCTGATAGATATTCCTTTATGGAGTAAGCCAATACCACCTTTAACTATCTATTGTGATAATCAAGCTGCTATATTTCGGGCTTCAAGTGACTGCTATAATGGCAAGTCGAGACAAGTTCGTCTCAAACATAATCATGTCAGGAGATTATTGGAGGAAGGCGTGATATCGCTTCAATATGTGAAGTCCAGATTTAATTTAGCGGATCCTTTGTCTAAAGGGTTAGGCAAAGAGTTAGTGGTGGAAACTTGTAATGGAATGGGAATAAAGCCCGTTGTAAATTAATTGTACTTTATGGTAACCCTACCTAATGATGTAATCTTGGGTTCAAAGGGAAAAAAAGTAAAGTTACAATTCTGCAGCACATCAATAAAATTCTCATTTTCAAAATAAAATGAAATAAGTAGATGTGCATGATTGAGATTCTTTTCTCTTCATAAATTTATAAGACCGATCTCGGTTGGAGTTAGTAAGAAAACTCTTGATAAATTTTTTTTCCCGATATTCCTGCTGAAGAGAAGGATGAGATTATATTCTCTTAATAAGTCTATAAATCGATTTCGATTGGAGTGTGTAGGAATACTCTTGATAGATTTACCGATACTTTGTGTAAAGGAGGATGAGATTAATTTCTCTTAATGAAGTTCATAGACTATTTGGTCGGAGTATGCAAAGTTACTCTTGATGAATTCACCGCACTAAGTGCGAAGTGGAGGCCGCTTCAATAAGATTTTAACAGGAAAATCTTAAAGCACTTGGCAAAAAAAAGGATTCAGGACACATGGCCGTAAGGTGTCAAAGGATTTCGATTTTCACCGGAACATAGTGATATGCGTGGAGTATTTTTCTAACTTCATTCAATGATGCACTTAGTTCAAGATTTGTTCACTAAGTAGTCAATGATTTAGAAAAACCTTCACTAGCTAATGGTTCAAGTCCAAAAGACACCATTATTGATGCATGTTGCTAGATTAATGTCTCAAAATATTTTTTGGATTTTTTTTAAAGATAAAATTTCTTGAAACAAGTGGGGGATTGTAAGAGTTAGTGTTTCAATTAATTTTGAAACAAATTCATCCGTTTTGAAATAACAAATTCATGAATGTGAGTTGTAACATTCATTTAGTTTAATTCTTTGTTATAAACTTTTGCAATAAGTTTTTTTTTAATTCTACGTTATGGGTTTTTGAAAGACAAATTTTTTGTTTCCAATTCATGAACCTAATAAATTCTATTAATTAGAAATCTTCTTCTTGCAAAATTTTTTATCCTATAAATTGAATTTTCTTTGGTTGAAAAAGAGAAGCATTTTAAAACAAAAAAAATACTTTCTCTTGAAAACACTTGTGAGACATTGATCAAAAGGTGATATCACCAATTCAAGAATAGAAGAGCAACATTCTTGAATGCTACTTGTTTTGTGGCTTAGTTGAATCCCGAAGATAGAGTTGTTATTTATTCTTCCGATTGCTCGTGGGAGAGACTCCAACTATCTTCAAGAAACGTATTAACGTGCCTCTAAGCCAAGCAAGTTTTATTTTGTATTCCTTGTAATTTTATCATTCTTGTTCATTTGTTCTAACAAACACTTCCCTAATACTGGTAGGATCATCGTCTCTCAGATAAGCACTGGTTCAGCTATTCCCTTAGCTGCAATTCTGCTGCTGCTATTGCCTAATGATCCTAAAACAGCTTTGTTGCATGGTTTAGTCCTGTTTATATTGGGATTTTGCACATCATGGACAAGTCCAGCAACAAACAGGTATATCTATATTATCTTATCATATTGTTTTGTTACTATCTGTTGGTTTTCTTGAGGCGAGGCTCTATCGCAAATAATTTCTCTTCCTCTGAGATATAGATAAGATTTGTATACACTCTGACCTTCCCAGACCCCACTTTGTGAAACTGCACTGTGTATGCTATTGTTATTATGATAGGTACATTCATAAAGCTCAAAATGCCTTTTTTATGTAGTCCAATATTTGCTGAGATAGTTCCTGAGAGAGCTCGAACCAGCATTAATGCTCTGGATCGATCTCTCGAGACCATCATAGCATCATTTGTTCCTATGCTGGTTGGTTCTTTAGCTCAACGAGTGTTCGGTTATAAGCCAGTCCCCGAGGGAGCTTCGACCTCAGGGGAAATTGAAACAGAGAGACAAAATGCTGCCTCACTTGCCAAAGCAATGTACACTGCAATAGGCACTCCAATGGTTATTTGTTGCTCCGTCTACTCCTTCCTGTATTTCACGTATCCACGAGATAGAGATCGTGTTCTGTTGCAACAGATTGATGAATCGCGCAGTCTTCCATATTAAGAGAAACAGCCCTTACTCGAGCACAATGAGCAGACTTCTTTCAGTAAATTAGTTGTAGTTTAAGTTTTTGTGAAAGAAGCAAAACTTGGAATGAATATTCTGTAAATACTTACTCGCACCAGATGTTTACGTCATATAAATTGATGTACAAACATATGGCATTCATCTAATTAATTTATTGTAAATATTAACTTTAGTAAATATGAGAAGCTATTTTCTTGTATGTATTGTTAATAGGTTATTGACCAAGAAATATGAGTTTTACCTAACCTAAACCTAATCACAGAAATATGAGTTTTACCTTTATTTTTTTTAATTTCTTAGTAAAAATTTGGACTCCATTATTGGTAGTTGAAATTTATTGTGTAGTTGCTCAAAAGCAGATCTAAATTTTAGAGTCACTGGTGTCAAGCAGAGGCGGACCTACATAATTTTATAGGGGTGCATGTGCATCCGTTAACTTCAAAAAAATACGTGTATATATATATCTTGAGAAACTGACATAAAGTAGCATATAATCAACAGTGCACCATAAAAAGCGCAGGGGTGCCCTTGTTTAGTAGGTACAAGTAAAAGGAACTACTCGCGAGAATATAGTTCAGTCTTATTTCATTATTTTATTTTGAGTTTAGCTTATAATCATATTCGAGCGACTAGTTACCAATCAAATACTACATTATTCGTTAATTATAGTAAAAATTTCGTCAACTACCTAAATTAAGATAGTATTGATGCATCAAAATCTTCAAATTTGGATTTGTCTCTGATGCTAAGTAGACTCATCAAAATCTTCAAATTTGGCCTTACTAAATTATTTCTTGTTAAATAATACTTTGAAAAATAAATATTTAATATTGAGGATAAATATAAAAAATAATTATTATATTTTTTGATATGACAAAATAACAAATAAAAATAAAAATTTATGTTAAAAATCATATATTATTATAAGAGGGAACAAAAAAAGTTAAAAGTTGAATTACGATTTTACCCTTATTATAAATTAAAATATTATAAAAATATTTAACTATTTAATTTAAATATTAAGTTACATTATTTTAATGGAAATGTTAATGACTTTTGCACTTCTTTAGAATAATTCTTAATTAAAATATCTAATTTAATTTATTTTCTTGAAATATTTACCCTTTAAATAGATACATGTATATGATTTATCTTCTAAATTAATTTATGTTCTTAATTAATATTTGTCTTAAATTTTTGTAACACTTGACCTTTCAACTTTGTAAGTGAATCTTCATATTCCAAAGCTATATTTTTTCCTATAAATACAATCTTTTAACATTATTTTTATAGGAAGATTTATATGTGATACAATTTTTGTGTGTGGAAGACTAGAGAAGCTTTAATCAAGTGAAGAAAATTTCAAGGCAAGAAGATTTATGTCAAGATTACAAGGCATAGTATGATTCTACTAAAGTATCGAAGCTTGATGTATTTTTTTTTTTTACTTATTTGTCGAGATTGGAATTATGGTAAGACCCCTCCATTTATGTAGTTAAATATCACTTCCATTAACTTGTATTCCAAATATTTTAATTTTTTATGGTCAAAAGTTGAATGTTTATTACTAAAACTTTGTTTCAATTTGCATTATCAAGAAAAAACAGGAAAAAGATTGTCTTAGAATTTTTCTATTTTTCGTTGGTTGCGTTATGCTAAACTTGCTCCTATATATGATACTTTATCTTTGTATTTGTAATTTTGTTTTAAGAATATATTTGATTGAAGGGTGTGTTTTTTGCTTTAGAAAATGAGACAAATACAATCATAAAAATAGTGTATAAGACATGCAAAACAATTAATGCCTACAAGATTTTCTAATTTCAAATTATTAATAATTACGTTTATGCATTTTAAATTTTAAATATTTGTAAAGAATCATTCTTACATGTGCTTGTGGATAAAATCTATAGTTTTTCGACAATTTTCATTAAAATTATCATGAGATCCAAATCCCAAAGTCAAAAAAATGATACACCAAAATGCTTAAGAAGTTAGAAGATCTTCTATCCTTTGACCAAATATTGCTCCTATTAATTTTTTAACAAAAAAATTTAAAATATATTTTAACAAACTTTTAATTGTAAGAATACTAATATTGTCATTTTGACTCTCCATTAAATTAAAATCTAATTATTTAATTAAATATTAATATTTTTATTTGTATAATTACATAATTTAAATATCAATCATTGCACTTTAAATCTTAGTTATTTCCTTCTAATAAGTTTTTTATTTATAAATTTGAATTACTTAATTGCCTTCTACTTAATGAGAATGAGAATTTCATCTTTTACTAATTAATGTCAAACATTTTATCTTCTTGAAATGTATAAATATTAATTTAATTTCAACATTTTTATGAGACAAAAAAGACAATTTAAGAAAGTTAATCATAAGATAGTGTGCCTCCATTTTTTTTTTTGCTTTATAAAACATGATTCGGTCCCACATATGCATGGAATTTTATTATTTAATTAATTTCGGCTAGTTTTGGGCAGTGAACGTGTCTCCCTTTGTGCCTATCTATAATAATTCTAAATTATATCTAATATAATAATTAAAAAGTCTCTCCGAGAGCGAGCTAGGTCAAAAATTTAAGGTTCTTTAATTGAGAAAATAATATGTAATAGCATACTATTAATTTAAATTAAATGTTATAATATATTTTAATTTAATTGTATTATATGGCAAACTATTGTTGTTTTCATCACTCTCCTTGGTGGAATCTTACTCGTCACTCTCATTTGGTGGAAGTCTCGCTCGCCTCTCTCTCTTTTTATCCAAACACAAATATATAGAAAATGTGTTTGTGTTTGTATAAAGCGAGAGAAAATTGTACAAATACATATATTTTCTTTTCCCTCTCCCAGATCTCGGTCGCCATTCTCCCGAATCTCGCTCGCCACCTTCACCTCTCTCGCTTATACAAATGAAAAAGAAATGTACAAATTGTGTTTTTGTTTGTATATATAAAGCGAGAGAAAATTGTACATACACATGCAAATACATATATCTTCGTCCTATACACTTATAATTACACAATACAAATATCCCCCTGCCAGTTTTCTTTTGTCTTTCTCTTTTTCTCGTTTTATGCCTACACAAATTATATTATTGATCTTTTGTATACAACTGTTTTTCTTTTTTATATTTATAGCGAATTATACCAATTGCTTTCTTTGTATATGTATAGATAATTATACAACTGTTGTATAGCGAAATATACATATTTATGTTTGCTATGGAGCACAATAATATAAACTTGGGTATAACATACAAATATAAATTTTGTGTTTGCTATATGTAAAAATTGATCTATTTAATTTCTAACACCTTTGGTGTAAATAAACAATTTTATCAATAATAATTTGTCATAAATTTAATTTATATACTCATATTAGAATATATTGCGATCGGGCTTCACATTAGACATTTTTTTATTATAAACATCAAATCAAACATATAAATTTTATTTATTTATTTTTGCAAAATTTGAGTAAAAGTATCAAAATAGGAATAATTTATCATTTGATAGGTTGGTTGATTGGAAATGCAGTAAAAGAAAGAAGTTGAACTACGGAAAAAATATATTATTATATTCAAATGCGTTTTTAATAAACTTAAAAGGGAAAAAGACTGAAATATATTTATTTTTCAGAGTAAACGTCAATTTATGTTATTCGTTAAAAAATTAATTTATTTATTTCATTTCATTTTTGAGAAAAAATTCATCTATCTCATTATTTATTAATAGAAAACAATTATTTTTTATGTATCTAACTGTCTTAGTAACCTTCTTAGATTGTGATTTAGGAAATTGAGTCCTCTTTAGATTTATTTGTTTTTCGTTTGATAATGGTAACTTACAGTGGTTACCAAAAATAAAAATAATTTTTTTTTATGAATTTAGTCAAAATACCATAAATTGATACGAACTTTGGGTTAGTATCTTGTTTTATTCCTTCATTATCTTCCACAAGTTTTATAGTGGAGAAAAGACAATGATACATTTTAGATTCAATTTTAAAAAACTATATTTTATAATCTTATTTAAATAAACTAATCCCCAAAGTAATTTTATTTTATTGCTTTCACTTTATTTTTGTTTCTTCTCCACTATCAGAGGAGCCTATTGATAAGATGATTCGGTCTGTCAATTACTATAATTATTCAGTATTGAGAGTAATGATTCCTTTTCTTTTAAATATGAAAAATACGCAAGTATTCCGTAGATTATAATTGAAATTTTAAAGACATATATTAACTGAACTTATTTATTTACTTACATGACATTTAAATATTTCTCATGTGTCTCAATTGCATCGAATTACGAAGTGTCACGTAAGATAAAATGTGTATAAAATTACAAAAAAAATAAAATTCAAAGAATGATAGGATTTTAGATTAGTTAAGGTGTGTCTCTAAGATTTCGGTCATAGTTTATGGGGCTACTTGTGCATTTTCCCTTTTAAAAATAATAATAATAAAATTTTATGTATTAGTAAAGCATATAAAATTGAGTATATATATTGATATAATCATTCAGTGTTGAAAATAATGTGATAATTGAAGCAAAGAATATAAGTAGTATTAAAATTGAGTAATAGATCTCTGCACTTATAAAATGTTAATTATAATCTTTTGATCCGTTCATCAACCTTAAATTGGATAACTTATTATCGGTTACAGTTAGGTTTTGAACAACCTCGAGTATAGATTAGTAAAATGATTCTTGTTATTTATAATTTCTAAAGTCGTGTGTAAACAGGAAAGTAGACAACTAATAGAGGACGGAGGGATGTACATTAGTAAACATTGAATTTCAAAAAAAAAAAAAAGGGTTTTGGTAATTGAGATAATAATGGTGATGTTAAAGCTTAAGAACAACTTGACACTTATATTGATAAATATTGCTTCTATAATGGAAATGGCTGATGAAACTCTGTTACCTGGAGTTTATAAAGAAGTTGGCAAGGACTTGAACATTGATCCTGCTGGTCTTGGTTCACTTAGTCTTTACAGATCATTAGTTCAATGTCTTTGTTACCCCATTGCTGTATTCCTTGCTGCTCGTCATAATCGTGCTAATGTCATTGCTCTCGGGGCTTTTCTTTGGTCCGGTGCCACGTTCCTTGTTGCCATCTCCTCTACCTTTGCTGAGGTCTCTGCTTCATTCCTCTGTTTTTTCAAATAGTGTTGTATTTGTGGTTTGTTTGTGTAGTTGACAAGAATGAAAGTGTTATCTTGTTCGATGTTGTTTAACACAGATAGCAATTTCGAGAGGATTGAATGGAATAGGACTTGCAATTGTCACACCGGCAATCCTATCTCTAGTTGCTGATTCAACTAATGAGAGTAATCGTGGTACAGCTTTTGGATGGTTAGCATTAACAGGAAGTTCTGGTGCAGTTGTTGGTGGGACTATGTCTGTGCTGATTGCTGAAATGTCATTTATGGGAATTCCGGGCTGGAGAATCTCCTTTCATTTGGTTGGTATTATAAGTGTTCTTGTTGGTCTTTTAGTTTATTTCTTCGTGGAAGATCCCCGTTTTCTTGACAGAGATGTCAATGCAAAAGATCTACCTCCCGCGGAACCATTTCAAGAACAACTGAGAGAACTGTTAAAAGAAGCAAAATCGGTTATCAAAGTACCTTCCTTCAAGATAATTGTTGCACAAGGGGTTTTCGGATCATTCCTTGGGACATCACTGTCATTTTCCACTATGTGGTTGGAGCTTGTTGGATTCTCTCACAAGACAACAGCACTCATCACTAGTTTGTTTGTAGTTTCTCTGTCATGTGGCGCGGTTTTTGGAGGATTCATAGGGGATGTATTGGCGAAGCACTTGCCTAATTCTGGTAGGATCATCGTCTCTCAGATAACCACTGGTTCAGCTATTCCCTTAGCTGCAATTCTGCTTCTGCTATCGCCTATAGATCCTTCCACAGCTCTGTTGCATGGTTTAGTCTTGTTTATATTGGGATTTTGCGCATCATGGAGCGGTCCAGCAACAAACAGGTATGTCTACTCTTTCCACTTGCATACTCACACACAGGCATATATATGCAGTTGAAATGTTTAAAGAAGCACATGTTAGGTACATTTATATTGGTACTCGTAGTATTGCTCCTGTTAGTTTCTTGTCCTGCGATTTCTGTTACTATCTTTGCATTGATCATAGATGGACTTTGATGTTTTGTAGTCCAATATTTGCTGAGATAGTTCCTGACAGAGCTCTGGATCGATGTTTTGAGACCATGTTAGCATCATTTGCTCCTCTTCTAGTTGGTACTTTAGCTCAACGAGTGTTCGGTTATAAGCCAATCCCTGAGGGATCTTCGACCTCAGGGGAAATCGAAACAGACAGACAAAATGCTGCATCACTTGCCAAAGCAATGTACACTGCAATAGGCATTCCAATGGTAATTTGTTGCTCTATTTACTCCTTCCTGTACTTCACATATCCACGAGATAGGGATCGTGTTCTGTTGCTACAGATTCATGAATCGCGCAATCTTCCATATGAAGAACAACTGCCCTTACTCGAGCACGATGAGCAGAGACTTCTTTCAGTAAATTCGTTGTGAAATTCAGTAGTTAATGTTTTGTGAAAGAAGCAAAACTTGTAATAAATTTTCCTCCAAAATACTTACTCGCACCAGATGTTTACATTAAATGATATAAATTGGTATAGTTAAGTGATTTAATGAGTAGAAAATCTATATTAATTAAGCATGATTAAAGTATGTTATTATTATGTTAGCTACATTAACAAAGCTCAAAATGGTGAATAAAAGGCAAATTAAAATGCCTTTTTATGTTATTTTTTGCATTGGATCATATATATACTTTTAGTAGCCAATCATAATTTATGTTGATTTCCATAGTTTTCTTCTACTAAAAATGTGAATTATCTTTTAGTTGTATTTGCTTACTATTTTCAAATGGGATATGTAAGGATTATGTCAAATTCTCTTAATTTCATCTGAACTTAGTTGTTTGTACCAACTATATAAGAGTAGAAATATATCAATGATTGTTACTCGCGATAATAAACTAGCTTTTAGTGTAACAATTAAATTTGAAATGATTCTTACCTCTCCCTTCAGATATTTACATCAAATCACATAGATTTCTTTAAGACTAAGTGGTTTAATGAGGTAAAAAAACTATATCAATTAATCATGATTAAAGGTTGAAAATTTAAATTTTAATCTTCCTGTTTATCACAATAGCAAATATTCTATTTAGATTTTAAACTACTTTAGACAAATCAAAATATACACACACAAAAAAAAAAGGCAAAAGACATTTTTTAAAAAAATAGTCAACAAATAAAATAAATGCCCAACAATAAAAATAATAAAGCTCGCTATAATTATGGCAACTGCATCATAATTTTAATGTTATAAACTACATCTACATCTACATTTACATTAATAATAAATTAAGTAGCCATATAGGGCATGTGAGCACATGTAAGTAATTATTTATTACATACTCGTAAAAAACTAAATTTGCAACTAGAGACATTTTAATTGTTCGTGATTATCTCAATTCTCATAGATAACCCAAACAAAGAAGAAAAAGAAGTCTAGGAAAGAAACTTATCGACGCTCGATTATCTGGATTTTCACTTTGTTGGTTAATGTAATATTTTCTGTTAAAGCTCTAAAGCAGAGAAACAGAGCTACATTTTAGAAGTTTGAGTATCCAAAATTCCAAATTGCATTAACTTTTTTTATTTCTCCACATTGCTCCTATGGAGAAGATAAGATCGGATAAGTTAACTCTTGTATTGGTTAATATAGCTGGTATAATGGAGAAAGCTGATGAAGCTTTGTTACCTAATGTTTATACTGAAATTGGCAAAGATTTGCATACTGATCCAACTGGTCTTGGTTCTCTTACTCTTTTTAGATCATTAGTTCAATGTCTTTGTTATCCATTAGCTGCGTATCTTTCTACTCGTCGTAACAGAGCTCACGTCATTGCTTTTGGTGCTTTTCTATGGTCTGCTGCAACTTTCCTTGTTGCCATCTCCACCTTCACTCAGGTTTTTAAATTTATGTCGCGCTTATCATGTTTATGTCTGTCTTGAGTTGAAGGTCTATCAGTAACAGTCTCTCTATCCGTACAAAATAAGAATTTTGTCCAACTATGCTTGTATATATGTTTTTATGTATAGATAACAGATGTTTTTTTTCATGTGTTTACTTTCTATCATACTACTTGAATTTAAGCAAATCTAACAGATGTTGTTTAACAGATAGCGATTTCGAGAGGATTGAATGGAATAGGACTTGCAATAGTCACACCAGCAATTCAATCTTTAGTTGCTGATTCAACTCATGAAAGTAAACGTGGTACTGCTTTCGGATGGTTAGAACTAACATCAAGTTTTGGATCGATTGTTGGTGGGACTATGTCTGTGCTGATTGCTGAAACATCATTCATGGGAATCGCGGGCTGGAGAATCTCCTTTCATCTGGTTGGTATTATTAGTGTTCTTGTCGGTTTGCTAGTCAATTTCTTTGCCAACGATCCACGATCTGTTGGAAGTAAGAAAAATCAGCCTCAAGTAAAACCATTTCAAGAAGAAATTAGTGAACTGATAAAAGAAGCGAAAGCAGTTACAAAAGTTCCATCCTTTCAAATACTTATCGCTCAAGGGGTTTCCGGGATGTTCCCCTGGTCAGCATTGTCATTTGCCACAATGTGGTTGGAGCTTATCGGATTCTCTCACAAGACGACAGCACTTCTCAGTACTTTGTTTCAAGTTTCTCAGTCACTTGGCGCGTTGTTTGGAGGATTCATGGGGGATGTATTGGCTAAGCGTTCGCCTAATTCTGGTAGGATTATACTCTCTCAGATTAGCACTGGATCAGCAATACCTTTAGCTGCAATTTTGCTGCTGCTATTGCCTAATGATCCTAAAACAGCTACGTTGCACGGTATAGTCTTGGTCATCACGGGATCAATCATATCATGGTGTGGTCCAGCGACAAACAAGTACGTCCTCTTCTCATCAAATATATTATTTGTCAGTACACTCCACAGATTTTTTTAAAGTGATCGTTTTCCTAATTCATGATCTCCATTTCAATCTGTCTGTCTGCTTTTGACTTGATACAGAGTTTAAGAAAGTAAAGTAGACTTTTGAATCTTGTGGTCTTAAATTTTAGATACGTACTAAAACGTTCACCCTTGACATGTTTGTAGTCCAATATTTGCTGAGATAGTTCCTGAGAGAGCTCGAACAAGCATATATGCTCTGGATCGATCTTTTGAGACCATAATATCGTCTTTTGCTCCATTGGTGGTTGGTTTGTTAGCTCAACAAGTTTTTGGTTATAAGCCAATCGCGGAGGGATCAACAGGCTCACAAGAGATTGAAACAGATAGACAAAATGCTGCATCACTTGCTAAGGCATTGTACACTGCAATAGGCATTCCAACGGTCATCTGTTGCATAATCTATTCCTTCCTATATTGCACATATCCACAAGATAGGGATCGAGTCCGGTTGCAGATGATTGAAGAAACAGACAACTCTCCATCCGAAGAACAACAGCCCTTACTCGAGCACGATGAGGGCAAAATTCATTCAGCAATGTAGTTAGTAACAAACGTACTTCTTGATATGTTGTTTGTATTATTAAAATCGAAACAGAGAATAAAGGGAAAGTAACAAAAGTAAACATGAATTTCAAGTGGAGACGACGTTTTTCTTAAAGCACAAGACTTGATTTCCTCAATCAACGGGATGAGAAGTGAATGAGAGGAACCCCCTTCTTCAGTGGCATTCAGCTTCCATCAACTTAACATTTACTCGGATTTTCAATTCGCTCAGGTGAACTTACCTGAGGGAAACGTTGGTGTCTGGACGCAGTATCTGCATCCAGACACTAATGATAGTGACTCTGAGGCCGTGGAAGGCGAAGAGTCGAGCTATTTGTACCAATGCAAGTTAAATGGCTCATCATGTTGTATGGAAGGAACGCAACATGTGGTGCCATTGTGGTTCAAAGCACTAAAACAGAAGAAGAAAAAGGCTAAACAAAGTATATTTTTCTTGTTGAAACTCACAATTTATTAGTGTATTAATGGAAATATGTTGTAACACGTGAAGCTTAACATAACACATGAGTAATATATGTAGTAACACGTGAAGTTTAACAAAACACACGATTAATATATGTTGTAACACATGAAGTTTAACATAACACATGAGTAATCGATTGTGATTAAAAAAAACATAACAACACATGAGTAATCGATTGTGATTAAAAAAAACATAACAACACATGAGTAATCAATTGTGATTAAAAAAAACGAAAAAAGGAATGGAAATCGATTGTGATTAAAAAAACGACAAAAAAAGAATGGATCCGATTATATAATCGGGGGGATTGAACCCGACGTGAATCGAACACGCAACCTTCTGATCTGGAGTCAGACGCGCTACCATTGCGCCACGGATCCTAGGATGTGATATTTATGTAATAAATTTTACATATAAAATATAAAAGTGTACTATTGTTTTGATAAATAATTTTTCCAAGAAAAATATCACACACAAATTCAACTTCCCATGATAGAATTAAAATTCTATTATCCGGGATTTTCTATCAGATAACAACCTATAAAGTAATTTTACAAGCGGGATTTGAAGAAATCATAGGATGTAATATAGACTTTATAACTTTTATCATTATAGGGCAGAAACTTTGTAAGTCTAAAGGAATGATATATTATAGGAACAAAATGCAAGAAAAAATAACAATGAAATAACAAGAAAATACAAAGAAAATGAAGCAAGTAAAATTGATAATATTTAAAATATATAATATTAGAGGCTAAGCATAAAAAGAAATCTTTAATCAAATTCAATTATAATGTCAAACCACGAGATTTTGAATAAAAAACAAAAATACTCTTTTTATGATCAAATATAATTTTCAGAATTCCACTCTAAAACAAAATAAAAATATTTATTTATTATTTCGTTAATCATTAAGAAGTTTCACTTTTGTCTTTGAATCATAATAACGCTTCAATAGTGTTAAAACTCGTTTGTTTATTATTTATTAATTATTAATACAACTTAATTTGAATATGCAGCTAAATTAAAAATTAGATGTATTCAAATAAATACAAACCTAAATATTAAATAATTAAAGTTAAATATTTTCTCAACATCGGAATATGTACAATTTACTTTTATTTAGTAATTACCGTAAAGACCTTCAAACTGAAGTGTAAGCAGCCATTGATGAAGCTGCAAACTTCCCTGCAAACTTCCCTGAAGGAGAGAGAGAACAAAGACTAACAATACAAGACTTTGTGATTGAAATGTGAAAGTTTTGATTACCTTCATTCATCATTCATGAGGTGCATATATACATGTGATTAGTGAATCAAACAAGTGGAAAAGTAGATAACTAACTAACTAACTAGTTTGTTATATAACTAACTATCACAACAAACAACTATAAAATGGAAATACAACCAACTAACTAACTTGAAACTAGTAATGTACACTATTTAATTATGAGTTGTTAATACCCCTCCTCAAGTTGGAGGTGAGGATTTCACAGCCAACTTGTGTAAAATAGCTGAATGTTTGATGCCAGTGAGGGCCTTGGTAAGTATGTCTGCAAGCTGATTGGAAGTAGACACATGATGCAAAGAGATCAACCCCTCCTGAAGTTTATCACGTACAAAGTGACAATCCACCTCAATGTGTTTAGTTCTCTCATAACCCCTCCTGAAGTTTATCACGTACAAAGTGACAATCCACCTCAATGTGTTTAGTTCTCTCATGAAACACAAGATTTCGAGCAATGTGGATGGCAGATTGACTGTCACAATGAACACTAATAGGAGAGGAAATAGAAACAGTCAACTCATTAAGTAATCTGTGAATCCAAGTTAGTTCTCCCACAACTTTTCTGAGTGATCTATACTCTGCTTCTGCTGATGACAAGGAGACTGTCTCTTGTTTCTTAGACTTCCAGCTAATAGGACTGTTCCCAAGTAGCACTAAATAGCCACTGACTGACCTCCTTGAGTCTGGACATGATGCCCAATCTGAATCACAAAAAGCTTGAACTGTGCAGTCAGGGTCCTTAGACAACTGCACTCCCAAGGTAGTATCTTGTTTGAGGTATCTAAGTAGATGATAAGCTGCTTGTAAATGTGGAACTCGTGGATCCTGCATGAATTGGCTTAAGTGTTGAACACTAAAAGCTATGTCCAATCTTGTATTAGTTAAGAAGTTCAGCTTGCCTATCAACTTTCTATAGAAAGTAGGATCAGACAAAGGAGTTCCTTCCTTGGCTTTCAACTTAACAGTAGGATCTAAAGGAGAAGACAAAGGTGTATAATTGAAACAATCATATTCTTTGAGTAAGTCTAAAGTGAACTTCCTTTGAGAAATAAGTACTCCATCTGCTGTATCAAGTATCTCCAGGCCAAGAAAATAATGAAGCCTTCCAAGATCTTTGATTTTAAAGGTGTTATCCAAATATGCTTTCAGATGTGTAATCTCAGTTGTGTCTGTGCCTGTTAGAATAACATCATCCACATACACTGCAACAAATACTGCTAAGGAACCTTCCTTTCTGTAAAATAGAGAGTGATCAAATTGTGAATGAGAGTAACCTCTGGATGATAAAGCCTCAGTTAGCTTAGAGTACCACTGCCTACTTGCTTGTTTAAGACCATAAAGAGACTTCTTCAATTTACAAACCAGTCCTGAATCAGGTACCTCAAGTCCTGGAGGTAGTTTCATGTAAACCTCTTCATGAAGATCTCCATGAAGAAATGCATTATTTACATCAAGTTGAAACATGTTCCAACCTTTCTTCACTGCACATGCTATCAATGTTCTTACTGTAGTCATCTTAACCACAGGTGAATAAGTCTCAGTGTAGTCAATTCCAGCCTGCTGTGTATACCCTTTCACAACTAGTCGTGCCTTGAATCTTTCTATGCTTCCATCTGCTTTGTGTTTTACTTTATATACCCACCTACATCCAACTGCTTGTTTGTTGGGTGGTAAAGTAACAAGATCCCAAGTATCATTAGCATACAGTGCTTCAAATTCTTGTGTCATAGCCTTTTGCCATGCAGGATTTAGTGATGCCTCCTCATATGATGATGGCTCACTATCATGACAAATATTTTCAACAAGTGACTGACTATTAAATGCAATGACTTCAGGAGATATATGATGATGTTTGGTAAACAATGCAGCAAGTGATAGGTTGTCATTGAGAGTGGTGTTGGATGTGTTAGAGTTGACTGATTTTAATCTTGGGATATTGACAACATAATCTTTTAAATGTGATGGTATTTTGTTTTCCCTTTGAGATCTTCTTTGTACTATTGTGGAAGTATTATGTTGAGAAGGAGTTGAAGAAGTAATAGAAGTAGTGGAAGGTATATCAGAATTTTGAGTAATGTGAGTAGGTAAATGAGAAGGAGTTGTATCAGTCACATTGTCATAATCATTTACACAGTTCTTGTATGAATCTAAAACAGTATAATCTGGAGAAGAAAAAGACTTCAAAACAGAAGGAAAGGAAGAACTTTCAGTTGACAAAGTAAAAGGAAAGACATGTTCATGGAAAATTACATCCCTGGAGATATGTATCTTCTTTGTAGCTAGATTCATTACCTTGTAGCCTTTAGTTCCAAAAATATATCCTAAGAAAACATGTGGAGTGGTCCTTGGTTCAAACTTATCTCTAAGTACCTTTGGGACAGTAGGGTAACAAAGACAACCAAAAGATCTAAGCTGACTATAGTTTGGTTTCTTATTGTATAATACCTCATATGGACACTTATTTTTCAAGTAACTTGATGGTAGTCTGTTAATAATATGTGTAGCTGTTAGAACACACTCTCCCCAGTACCTTATAGGTAGTTTAGATTGAAATAAAAGAGCTCTAGCTGTTTCCAGTAAATACTTATGTTTTTTTTCCACTATACTGTTTTGTTGAGGTGTATATGGACAGGTCTTCTGGTGAACTATCCCTTTGGATATAAGAAACTGGTGTGTTTCATTATTATTAAATTCTAGCCCATTATCTGTTCTAATGCTTTTAAGAGTGGTATTAAACTGATTTTCTATCATAACTATAAAATTTTTCAAAACTTGTAGTGCATTGCTCTTAGTACTTAAAAGATGTGTCCAAGTTGTTCTGCTGTAATCATCTACCAAAGTAATGAAATATTTGTAGTTGTCATAAGTGGATACATGATAAGGTCCCCATAAGTCAATATGTAGCAGCTCAAAAATAGACTTGGTTTGGCTTGTGCTATGACTAAAAGGTAGCCTTTGTTGTCTTGACATTGGACAAATATTGCAGCAGAAAGGTTGTTTGGGAGAGAAATTGACTGGTAATCCAGTGATACTTTTCATCTTAACAAAAGGTACATGGCCAAGTCTGTTGTGCCACAACAAATCTACATTATCTCCAGAGTTGTGATCAGCCATGACATTCATATTACTAAAAGAAGATTTACACTTGAGAGGAACAGAATTAGAAGCTAACACTTTGTATTGGTCAGGAGAATAGGAACTGGAATTACATGTTTCACCTCTAATGGAACTAGAAAGACTATCATTGGGAAAACAACAGCATATTTGACATGTATTGACTTTATCAGATGTCTTCAAGCACTTTGTGCATAAGAAGTAAAGTCCATCTCTACAATTACCAAGAACCTGTGGCCTCTTCACTAAAGGGGCCTGCAATAGACATAATGCATTAGTGAACATGACTATGCATTTCATTGTATTAGTTAGTGAATGAACTGAAACTAGATTATACTTAAAAGAAGGCACATATAAGACTTGATGTAAAGTAATACTAGATGTGACTGGTACATCTCCAAACTCTGTTACTTTGACTTTGTATCCATTTGGAAGAGAAACTAGTATAGGAATAGGCAGAGTTTTGATATTGATTAAAGAGTTTTTACTAAAAGTTATGTGGTTTGATGCTCCTGAGTCAATGATCCATAGATTTGCACTTGATTCAAAACATTTGCATGATAGGTTGTCAAAAACAGTAGAGGAAGAGCAAACCACAATACCTGCAAAGTTCATTGATCCAGCAGCCACACCAGAAGCATTATTATTGGCACCAGTATCTTCTCCCACATTCTCATTTTTGAAATGTTGCAGTAGATTCATTATCTGTCCATATTGTTCCTTTGTGAAGTTAATATTCTTTAAAACATCACCTTGGAATTGTGATTGTTCTTCTCCATTAGCAGGTACCATATCACCTACAGAACCATGTACATTTGCTACCACTCTCCTTCCTTTGTAATTTGAGCCTTGTTGTCTAAAGCCCTGACCACCATTGTAACTTCCTGGTCTGTTATTGTTTTGAGGATACCCATGCAGCTTATAACACTTATCCTTGATGTGTCCAGATCTTTTACAATAGTCACACACTATGACACTCCTGTTGCTGTTGTTACTTGGATAGTAATTTCCTCCTGAACTACTGTTGGCATCACCAAGATTTCCATAATTGTTTCCTTGAAAATTTGTTCTAAAAGATCTTCCTCCATGACCTTTGTTATCAACAGCTTTAACATTCAAAGACACAGATTCTGTAGACATTCTACCAACAGGCTTGAACTCTCTTTGTTTTTCCTCTTGGATTAACAATGAGAAAGCTTGGCCCATAGAAGGTAGAGGATTCATCATGAGAATATTTCCTCTTATCACTGTGTACACTTCATTCAACCCCATAAGGAAATGAATCAGGCGCCTATCTTGCTCAGCCTTGAATATACTATCCTTTGCACCACACATACAGACACAACTGCAGTGATTCTTCACATTCAAAGTATTCAACTCTTCCCATAACTTCTTCATTCTTGTGTAATAGACAGTAATGTCCAAAACTCCTTGTGTGAGATCATTGATCTCCTTTTGAATTTGATACAATTTCGCTCCATTGGTTTGATCATACCTATCTTCCAACTCCTTCCACAACTCAGCAGAATTGCTTACATACTCCACACTGTCTGAAACTTCTTTGGTTAAAGAGTTCAGAATCCAAGATGTCACCATATCATCACACCTCTGCCATTGACGTAATTGAGGTGAATTGGTGCTTGGTTTCTCACAACTTCCATCAATGAAACATAACTTGTTCTTCACTGACAATGCTCTCATAACACCCCTTCTCCAAGTCCTATATCCTGTTCCATCAAACTGGACAGGAACAAGTATCATTCCTGGATTGTCTGAAGGATGCACATACAAAATGCCATTGGCATCACTTCCAGATACAACAGATCCCTCAGATGCAGATGTGGATGTAGTAGTTTCGATAGCCATTACAACTATGACTATTATGAACTATTCGATCAGAAAAAGAGAAGAACAAAGATGAACTTTCAGAAAGAATTCAAGATGTATCAACACAGTGACTTCCTACTCTGTTATTGATCTAGAATCAATCAAAAATGAGTATCCAAAGAACGAGAAAAGAGCAATTAACCGTGTGCTCTGATACCATGTAAAAACCTTCAAACTAAAGTGTAAGCAGCCATTGATGAAGCTGCCAACTTCCCTGTAAACTTCCCTGAACGAGAGAGTGAGAACAAAGACTAACAATACAAGACTTTGTGATTGAAATGTGAAAGTTTTGATTACCTTCATTCATCATTCATGAGGTGCATATATACATGTGATTAGTGAATCAAACAAGTGGAAAAGTAGATAACTAACTAACTAACTAGTTTGTTATATAACTAACTATCACAACAAACAACTATAAAATGGAAATACAACCAACTAACTAACTTGAAACTAGTAATGTACACTATTTAATTATGAGTTGTTAATACCCCTCCTCAAGTTGGAGGTGAGGCTTTCACAGCCAACTTGTGTAAAATAGCTGAATGTTTGATGCCAGTGAGGGCCTTGGTAAGTATGTCTGCAAGCTGATTGGAAGTAGACACATGATGCAAAGAGATTAACCCCTCCTGAAGTTTATCACGTACAAAGTGACAATCCACCTCAATGTGTTTAGTTCTCTCATGAAACACAGGATTTCGAGCAATGTGGATGGCAGATTGACTGTCACAATGAACACTAATAGGAGAGGAAATAGAAACAGTCAACTCATTAAGTAATCTGTGAATCCAAGTTAGTTCTCCCACAACTTTTCTGAGTGATCTATACTCTGCTTCTGCTGATGACAAGGAGACTGTCTCTTGTTTCTTAGACTTCCAGCTAATAGGACTGTTCCCAAGTAGCACTAAATAGCCACTGACTGACCTCCTTGAGTCTGGACATGATGCCCAATCTGAATCACAAAAAGCTTGAACTGTGCAGTCAGGGTCCTTAGACAACTGCACTCCCAAGGTAGTATCTTGTTTGAGGTATCTAAGTAGATGATAAGCTGCTTGTAAATGTGGAACTCGTGGATCCTGCATGAATTGGCTTAAGTGTTGAACACTAAAAGCTATGTCCAATCTTGTATTAGTTAAGAAGTTCAGCTTGCCTATCAACTTTCTATAGAAAGTAGGATCAGACAAAGGAGTTCCTTCCTTGGCTTTCAACTTAACAGTAGGATCTAAAGGAGAAGACAAAGGTGTATAATTGAAACAATCATATTCTTTGAGTAAGTCTAAAGTGAACTTCCTTTGAGAAATAAGTACTCCATCTGCTGTATCAAGTATCTCCAGGCCAAGAAAATAATGAAGCCTTCCAAGATCTTTGATTTTAAAGGTGTTATCCAAATATGCTTTCAGATGTGTAATCTCAGTTGTGTCTGTGCCTGTTAGAATAACATCATCCACATACACTGCAACAAATACTGCTAAGGAACCTTCCTTTCTGTAAAATAGAGAGTGATCAAATTGTGAATGAGAGTAACCTCTGGATGATAAAGCCTCAGTTAGCTTAGAGTACCACTGCCTACTTGCTTGTTTAAGACCATAAAGAGACTTCTTCAATTTACAAACCAGTCCTGAATCAGGTACCTCAAGTCCTGGAGGTAGTTTCATGTAAACCTCTTCATGAAGATCTCCATGAAGAAATGCATTATTTACATCAAGTTGAAACATGTTCCAACCTTTCTTCACTGCACATGCTATCAATGTTCTTACTGTAGTCATCTTAACCACAGGTGAATAAGTCTCAGTGTAGTCAATTCCAGCCTGCTGTGTATACCCTTTCACAACTAGTCGTGCCTTGAATCTTTCTATGCTTCCATCTGCTTTGTGTTTTACTTTATATACCCACCTACATCCAACTGCTTGTTTGTTGGGTGGTAAAGTAACAAGATCCCAAGTATCATTAGCATACAGTGCTTCAAATTCTTGTGTCATAGCCTTTTGCCATGCAGGATTTAGTGATGCCTCCTCATATGATGATGGCTCACTATCATGACAAATATTTTCAACAAGTGACTGACTATTAAATGCAATGACTTCAGGAGATATATGATGATGTTTGGTAAACAATGCAGCAAGTGATAGGTTGTCATTGAGAGTGGTGTTGGATGTGTTAGAGTTGACTGATTTTAATCTTGGGATATTGACAACATAATCTTTTAAATGTGATGGTATTTTGTTTTCCCTTTGAGATCTTCTTTGTACTATTGTGGAAGTATTATGTTGAGAAGGAGTTGAAGAAGTAATAGAAGTAGTGGAAGGTATATCAGAATTTTGAGTAATGTGAGTAGGTAAATGAGAAGGAGTTGTATCAGTCACATTGTCATAATCATTTACACAGTTCTTGTATGAATCTAAAACAGTATAATCTGGAGAAGAAAAAGACTTCAAAACAGAAGGAAAGGAAGAACTTTCAGTTGACAAAGTAAAAGGAAAGACATGTTCATGGAAAATTACATCCCTGGAGATATGTATCTTCTTTGTAGCTAGATTCATTACCTTGTAGCCTTTAGTTCCAAAAATATATCCTAAGAAAACATGTGGAGTGGTCCTTGGTTCAAACTTATCTCTAAGTACCTTTGGGACAGTAGGGTAACAAAGACAACCAAAAGATCTAAGCTGACTATAGTTTGGTTTCTTATTGTATAATACCTCATATGGACACTTATTTTTCAAGTAACTTGATGGTAGTCTGTTAATAATATGTGTAGCTGTTAGAACACACTCTCCCCAGTACCTTATAGGTAGTTTAGATTGAAATAAAAGAGCTCTAGCTGTTTCCAGTAAATACTTATGTTTTTTTTCCACTATACTGTTTTGTTGAGGTGTATATGGACAGGTCTTCTGGTGAACTATCCCTTTGGATATAAGAAACTGGTGTGTTTCATTATTATTAAATTCTAGCCCATTATCTGTTCTAATGCTTTTAAGAGTGGTATTAAACTGATTTTCTATCATAACTATAAAATTTTTCAAAACTTGTAGTGCATTGCTCTTAGTACTTAAAAGATGTGTCCAAGTTGTTCTGCTGTAATCATCTACCAAAGTAATGAAATATTTGTAGTTGTCATAAGTGGATACATGATAAGGTCCCCATAAGTCAATATGTAGCAGCTCAAAAATAGACTTGGTTTGGCTTGTGCTATGACTAAAAGGTAGCCTTTGTTGTCTTGACATTGGACAAATATTGCAGCAGAAAGGTTGTTTGGGAGAGAAATTGACTGGTAATCCAGTGATACTTTTCATCTTAACAAAAGGTACATGGCCAAGTCTGTTGTGCCACAACAAATCTACATTATCTCCAGAGTTGTGATCAGCCATGACATTCATATTACTAAAAGAAGATTTACACTTGAGAGGAACAGAATTAGAAGCTAACACTTTGTATTGGTCAGGAGAATAGGAACTGGAATTACATGTTTCACCTCTAATGGAACTAGAAAGACTATCATTGGGAAAACAACAGCATATTTGACATGTATTGACTTTATCAGATGTCTTCAAGCACTTTGTGCATAAGAAGTAAAGTCCATCTCTACAATTACCAAGAACCTGTGGCCTCTTCACTAAAGGGGCCTGCAATAGACATAATGCATTAGTGAACATGACTATGCATTTCATTGTATTAGTTAGTGAATGAACTGAAACTAGATTATACTTAAAAGAAGGCACATATAAGACTTGATGTAAAGTAATACTAGATGTGACTGGTACATCTCCAAACTCTGTTACTTTGACTTTGTATCCATTTGGAAGAGAAACTAGTATAGGAATAGGCAGAGTTTTGATATTGATTAAAGAGTTTTTACTAAAAGTTATGTGGTTTGATGCTCCTGAGTCAATGATCCATAGATTTGCACTTGATTCAAAACATTTGCATGATAGGTTGTCAAAAACAGTAGAGGAAGAGCAAACCACAATACCTGCAAAGTTCATTGATCCAGCAGCCACACCAGAAGCATTATTATTGGCACCAGTATCTTCTCCCACATTCTCATTTTTGAAATGTTGCAGTAGATTCATTATCTGTCCATATTGTTCCTTTGTGAAGTTAATATTCTTTAAAACATCACCTTGGAATTGTGATTGTTCTTCTCCATTAGCAGGTACCATATCACCTACAGAACCATGTACATTTGCTACCACTCTCCTTCCTTTGTAATTTGAGCCTTGTTGTCTAAAGCCCTGACCACCATTGTAACTTCCTGGTCTGTTATTGTTTTGAGGATACCCATGCAGCTTATAACACTTATCCTTGATGTGTCCAGATCTTTTACAATAGTCACACACTATGACACTCCTGTTGCTGTTGTTACTTGGATAGTAATTTCCTCCTGAACTACTGTTGGCATCACCAAGATTTCCATAATTGTTTCCTTGAAAATTTGTTCTAAAAGATCTTCCTCCATGACCTTTGTTATCAACAGCTTTAACATTCAAAGACACAGATTCTGTAGACATTCTACCAACAGGCTTGAACTCTCTTTGTTTTTCCTCTTGGATTAACAATGAGAAAGCTTGGCCCATAGAAGGTAGAGGATTCATCATGAGAATATTTCCTCTTATCACTGTGTACACTTCATTCAACCCCATAAGGAAATGAATCAGGCGCCTATCTTGCTCAGCCTTGAATATACTATCCTTTGCACCACACATACAGACACAACTGCAGTGATTCTTCACATTCAAAGTATTCAACTCTTCCCATAACTTCTTCATTCTTGTGTAATAGACAGTAATGTCCAAAACTCCTTGTGTGAGATCATTGATCTCCTTTTGAATTTGATACAATTTCGCTCCATTGGTTTGATCATACCTATCTTCCAACTCCTTCCACAACTCAGCAGAATTGCTTACATACTCCACACTGTCTGAAACTTCTTTGGTTAAAGAGTTCAGAATCCAAGATGTCACCATATCATCACACCTCTGCCATTGACGTAATTGAGGTGAATTGGTGCTTGGTTTCTCACAACTTCCATCAATGAAACATAACTTGTTCTTCACTGACAATGCTCTCATAACACCCCTTCTCCAAGTCCTATATCCTGTTCCATCAAACTGGACAGGAACAAGTATCATTCCTGGATTGTCTGAAGGATGCACATACAAAATGCCATTGGCATCACTTCCAGATACAACAGATCCCTCAGATGCAGATGTGGATGTAGTAGTTTCGATAGCCATTACAACTATGACTATTATGAACTATTCGATCAGAAAAAGAGAAGAACAAAGATGAACTTTCAGAAAGAATTCAAGATGTATCAACACAGTGACTTCCTACTCTGTTATTGATCTAGAATCAATCAAAAATGAGTATCCAAAGAACGAGAAAAGAGCAATTAACCGTGTGCTCTGATACCATGTAAAAACCTTCAAACTAAAGTGTAAGCAGCCATTGATGAAGCTGCCAACTTCCCTGTAAACTTCCCTGAACGAGAGAGTGAGAACAAAGACTAACAATACAAGACTTTGTGATTGAAATGTGAAAGTTTTGATTACCTTCATTCATCATTCATGAGGTGCATATATACATGTGATTAGTGAATCAAACAAGTGGAAAAGTAGATAACTAACTAACTAACTAGTTTGTTATATAACTAACTATCACAACAAACAACTATAAAATGGAAATACAACCAACTAACTAACTTGAAACTAGTAATGTACACTATTTAATTATGAGTTGTTAATACCCCTCCTCAAGTTGGAGGTGAGGCTTTCACAGCCAACTTGTGTAAAATAGCTGAATGTTTGATGCCAGTGAGGGCCTTGGTAAGTATGTCTGCAAGCTGATTGGAAGTAGACACATGATGCAAAGAGATTAACCCCTCCTGAAGTTTATCACGTACAAAGTGACAATCCACCTCAATGTGTTTAGTTCTCTCATGAAACACAGGATTTCGAGCAATGTGGATGGCAGATTGACTGTCACAATGAACACTAATAGGAGAGGAAATAGAAACAGTCAACTCATTAAGTAATCTGTGAATCCAAGTTAGTTCTCCCACAACTTTTCTGAGTGATCTATACTCTGCTTCTGCTGATGACAAGGAGACTGTCTCTTGTTTCTTAGACTTCCAGCTAATAGGACTGTTCCCAAGTAGCACTAAATAGCCACTGACTGACCTCCTTGAGTCTGGACATGATGCCCAATCTGAATCACAAAAAGCTTGAACTGTGCAGTCAGGGTCCTTAGACAACTGCACTCCCAAGGTAGTATCTTGTTTGAGGTATCTAAGTAGATGATAAGCTGCTTGTAAATGTGGAACTCGTGGATCCTGCATGAATTGGCTTAAGTGTTGAACACTAAAAGCTATGTCCAATCTTGTATTAGTTAAGAAGTTCAGCTTGCCTATCAACTTTCTATAGAAAGTAGGATCAGACAAAGGAGTTCCTTCCTTGGCTTTCAACTTAACAGTAGGATCTAAAGGAGAAGACAAAGGTGTATAATTGAAACAATCATATTCTTTGAGTAAGTCTAAAGTGAACTTCCTTTGAGAAATAAGTACTCCATCTGCTGTATCAAGTATCTCCAGGCCAAGAAAATAATGAAGCCTTCCAAGATCTTTGATTTTAAAGGTGTTATCCAGATATGTTTTCAGATGTGTAATCTCAGTTGTGTCTGTGCCTGTTAGAATAACATCATCCACATACACTGCAACAAATACTGCTAAGGAACCTTCCTTTCTGTAAAATAGAGAGTGATCAAATTGTGAATGAGAGTAACCTCTGGATGATAAAGCCTCAGTTAGCTTAGAGTACCACTGCCTACTTGCTTGTTTAAGACCATAAAGAGACTTCTTCAATTTACAAACCAGTCCTGAATCAGGTACCTCAAGTCCTGGAGGTAGTTTCATGTAAACCTCTTCATGAAGATCTCCATGAAGAAATGCATTATTTACATCAAGTTGAAACATGTTCCAACCTTTCTTCACTGCACATGCTATCAATGTTCTTACTGTAGTCATCTTAACCACAGGTGAATAAGTCTCAGTGTAGTCAATTCCAGCCTGCTGTGTATACCCTTTCACAACTAGTCGTGCCTTGAATCTTTCTATGCTTCCATCTGCTTTGTGTTTTACTTTATATACCCACCTACATCCAACTGCTTGTTTGTTGGGTGGTAAAGTAACAAGATCCCAAGTATCATTAGCATACAGTGCTTCAAATTCTTGTGTCATATCCTTTTGCCATGCAGGATTTAGTGATGCCTCCTCATATGATGATGGCTCACTATCATGACAAATATTTTCAACAAGTGACTGACTATTAAATGCAATGACTTCAGGAGATATATGATGATGCTTGGTAAACAATGCAGCAAGTGATAAATTGTCATTGAGAGTGGTGTTGGATGTGTTAGAGTTGACTGATTTTAATCTTGGGATATTGACAACATAATCTTTTAAATGTGATGGTATTTTGTTTTCCCTATGAGATCTTCTTTGTACTATTGTGGAAGTATTATGTTGAGAAGGAGTTGAAGAAGTAATAGAAGTAGTGGAAGGTATATCAGAATTTTGAGTAATGTGAGTAGGTAAATGAGAAGGAGTTGTATCAGTCACATTGTCATAATCATTTACACAGTTCTTGTATGAATCTAAAACAGTATAATCTGGAGAAGAAAAAGACTTCAAAACAGAAGGAAAGGAAGAACTTTCAGTTGACAAAGTAAAAGGAAAGACATGTTCATGGAAAATTACATCCCTGGAGATATGTATCTTCTTTGTAGCTAGATTCATTACCTTGTAGCCTTTAGTTCCAAAAATATATCCTAAGAAAACATGTGGAGTGGTCCTTGGTTCAAACTTATCTCTAAGTACCTTTGGGACAGTAGGGTAACAAAGACAACCAAAAGATCTAAGCTGACTATAGTTTGGTTTCTTATTGTATAATACCTCATATGGACACTTATTTTTCAAGTAACTTGATGGTAGTCTGTTAATAATATGTGTAGCTGTTAGAACACACTCTCCCCAGTACCTTATAGGTAGTTTAGATTGAAATAAAAGAGCTCTAGCTGTTTCCAGTAAATACTTATGTTTTTTTTCCACTATACTGTTTTGTTGAGGTGTATATGGACAGGTCTTCTGGTGAACTATCCCTTTGGATATAAGAAACTGGTGTGTTTCATTATTATTAAATTCTAGCCCATTATCTGTTCTAATGCTTTTAAGAGTGGTATTAAACTGATTTTCTATCATAACTATAAAATTTTTCAAAACTTGTAGTGCATTGCTCTTAGTACTTAAAAGATGTGTCCAAGTTGTTCTGCTGTAATCATCTACCAAAGTAATGAAATATTTGTAGTTGTCATAAGTGGATACATGATAAGGTCCCCATAAGTCAATATGTAGCAGCTCAAAAATAGACTTGGTTTGGCTTGTGCTATGACTAAAAGGTAGCCTTTGTTGTCTTGACATTGGACAAATATTGCAGCAGAAAGGTTGTTTGGGAGAGAAATTGACTGGTAATCCAGTGATACTTTTCATCTTAACAAAAGGTACATGGCCAAGTCTGTTGTGCCACAACAAATCTACATTATCTCCAGAGTTGTGATCAGCTATGACATTCATATTACTAAAAGAAGATTTACACTTGAGAGGAACAGAATTAGAAGCTAACACTTTGTATTGGTCAGGAGAATAGGAACTAGAATTACATGTTTCACCTCTAATGGAATTAGAAAGAAGACTATTATTGGGAAAACAACAACATATTTGACATGTATTGACTTTATCAGAGGTCTTCAAGCACTTTGTGCATAAGAAGTAAAGTCCATCTCTACAATTACCAAGAACCTGTGGCCTCTTCACTAAAGGGGCCTGCAATAGACATAATGCATTAGTGAACATGACTATGCATTTCATTGTATTAGTTAGTGAATGAACTGAAACTAGATTATACTTAAAAGAAGGCACATATAAGACTTGATGTAAAGTAATACTAGATGTGACTGGTACATCTCCAAACTCTGTTACTTTGACTTTGTATCCATTTGGAAGAGAAACTAGTATAGGAATAGGCAGAGTTTTGATATTGATTAAAGAGTTTTTACTAAAAGTTATGTGGTTTGATGCTCCTGAGTCAATGATCCATAGATTTGCACTTGATTCAAAACATTTGCATGATAGGTTGTCAAAAACAGTAGAGGAAGAGCAAACCACAATACCTGCAAAGTTCATTGATCCAGCAGCCACACCAGAAGCATTATTATTGGCACCAGTATCTTCTCCCACATTCTCATTTTTGAAATGTTGCAGTAGATTCATTATCTGTCCATATTGTTCCTTTGTGAAGTTAATATTCTTTAAAACATCACCTTGGAATTGTGATTGTTCTTCTCCATTAGCAGGTACCATATCACCTACAGAACCATGTACATTTGCTACCACTCTCCTTCCTTTGTAATTTGAGCCTTGTTGTCTAAAGCCCTGACCACCATTGTAACTTCCTGGTCTGTTATTGTTTTGAGGATACCCATGCAGCTTATAACACTTATCCTTGATGTGTCCAGATCTTTTACAATAGTCACACACTATGACACTCCTGTTGCTGTTGTTACTTGGATAGTAATTTCCTCCTGAACTACTGTTGGCATCACCAAGATTTCCATAATTGTTTCCTTGAAAATTTGTTCTAAAAGATCTTCCTCCATGACCTTTGTTATCAACAGCTTTAACATTCAAAGACACAGATTCTGTAGACATTCTACCAACAGGCTTGAACTCTCTTTGTTTTTCCTCTTGGATTAACAATGAGAAAGCTTGGCCCATAGAAGGTAGAGGATTCATCATGAGAATATTTCCTCTTATCACTGTGTACACTTCATTCAACCCCATAAGGAAATGAATCAGGCGCCTATCTTGCTCAGCCTTGAATATACTATCCTTTGCACCACACATACAGACACAACTGCAGTGATTCTTCACATTCAAAGTATTCAACTCTTCCCATAACTTCTTCATTCTTGTGTAATAGACAGTAATGTCCAAAACTCCTTGTGTGAGATCATTGATCTCCTTTTGAATTTGATACAATTTCGCTCCATTGGTTTGATCATACCTATCTTCCAACTCCTTCCACAACTCAGCAGAATTGCTTACATACTCCACACTGTCTGAAACTTCTTTGGTTAAAGAGTTCAGAATCCAAGATGTCACCATATCATCACACCTCTGCCATTGACGTAATTGAGGTGAATTGGTGCTTGGTTTCTCACAACTTCCATCAATGAAACATAACTTGTTCTTCACTGACAATGCTCTCATAACACCCCTTCTCCAAGTCCTATATCCTGTTCCATCAAACTGAACAGGAACAAGTATCATTCCTGGATTGTCTGAAGGATGCACATACAAAATACCATTGGCATCACTTCCAGATACAACAGATCCTTCAGATGCAGATGTGGATGTAGTAGTTTCGATAGCCATTACAACTATGACTATTATGAACTATTCGATAAGGAAAAGAGAAGAACAAAGATGAACTTTCAGAAAGAATTCAAAATGTATCAACACAGTGACTTCCTACTCTGTTATTGATCTAGAATCAATCAAAAAATGAGTATCCAAAGAACGAGAAAAGAGCAATTAACCGTGTGCTCTGATACCATGTAAAGACCTTCAAACTGAAGTGTAAGCAGCCATTGATGAAGCTGCAAACTTCCCTGCAAACTTCCCTGAACGAGAGAGAGAACAAAGACTAACAATACAAGACTTTGTGATTGAAATGTGAAAGTTTTGATTACCTTCATTCATCATTCATGAGGTGTATATATACATGTGATTAGTGAATCAAACAAGTGGAAAGAAAATAACTAACTAACTAACTAGTTTGTTATATAACTAACTATCACAACAAACAACTATAAAATGGAAATACAACCAACTAACTAACTTGAAACTAGTAATGTACACTATTTAATTATGAGTTGTTCATAATTACAAAATATTATATTTGTTTTAAATACTAAATCAATTTAATATTATACAAAACAAATGTAAGGAGGTTGGTGTTAAGAATGATGTTAGTTATGGTAATTAGTAGCTAGTTGTACTGGTGAAGGGTAATATTAAGGATTAACAACGATAATGATTGTTAAAAATGATCTAGTAGATGATAATGATAATTAATGGTAATGGTAGATAATGATAGCGATTAGTAATATATATTAATTGCTGATGATGATAATGGATAGTTATCAGGATAATTGTGATTGATAATGATCGTTTTAAATGATAACCAGTGATGATAAGAACTGATTGCAATAATAGATGGTGAAAAGGCAACTATATGAGTGATAAAAATAGTGGTGAATTAACCATCTTAATCAAAATCTTCGAATAAGCCTCCTACATTTATTTTCGCCATGTTTCTATAAACAAAAGAAGAACATTATCTCTTACTTCTTTCGTCTATTTTTAATTTTTATGTTGTATTTTTCAGAGATCACGAGTTTGAGCTATAAATATAAAGAAAATTATTTTGGGAGCTGAATTCATATTTTTTTAAAAGATAAATTGACTAGTCAAATACAAATTGCTATTCTTTAAAGATACAAGCTATATTTTTCAAAATTACTATTCAAATTTATTTAAGTAATCATAAAATTACAATAATAAACACATGTAATAATTTAGATTAAGAATATAAAACAAATCAACTAAATAATTAAGATAAACAATTAAAATTTAAACCTACATTCCTTACATATAAATAAGATCTTAAATAATACATAGTTATTAAAAATACAAGAGTCAATTTTAGATTTTTCTTCTAGAAAAAATGTGAGTAATAACAAATTTCTTTCTATTTTAGTTTATGATCATTTTTAGAAAAAATAATTAAAATCTCCACTTTACATGGATTCATAATCCACGTGTCAAAATTCTACATCCATGCAAAAGGGCCCCACACAAAAAAGTTTGAGTAAACAACAAATATAAAAAACGTGACCAACAAATAGGATTTGAAAAATAGAAAACATTCAGAGAGAAAAAAAAAATCTGAAATTAATTCATTCAAAAACTCCATAAACGTATCGACTCACCGAGTTGTTCTGTTAAAACTCGGTGGCCGTAAAAATAAAATAAAATATTAACAATGGAGAAATCAACACCTGCACGGAATTCGAGAACATGCACGGCGGATCTGCTGAATTGGTCGTCGGAGGTTCCGACGCCGTCGTCCGTTTCTCGTTCTCGTCAGGTATTTTTTTTGCCGTTGTTTCGCCGGAGAGCGAGGTGTTGAGGGTTAATTTTGTCATTTTTTTTTCTGTGGTTTGCAGCCTTCTAATGGAATCGGTAAGGTGTTGTTTGGAGGAGATGTTACTGATGAGGAAGCTGAAAGCTTGTATAAAAGGTGAAGCTTTTTGAATTTGTTTAAAATTCGAAACGGTAAAAATTTGGTTAAATTATGTGAAATTGAACAAATTGTAATAGTTTGATCCAAAAATATTCGCTATATTGATAGTTCGGATTAAAAAATGTCCTCATTAGTTGTGGGATATGACAGTATCCCGTAAAATTAGTTGAGGTGCGTGAAAGCTGGTTCAGAAATGACCTTATGACTATTTTTGAGCCAAATTATTAACGACATGAGCATTTCTAGGCCAAATTATTAATTTTGTTCCATTTCACATAATTTAGGACATTTTTATGCTTTTTCATTTAATATTTGGTATTTGAACGAAATGAGCGTGAAAATGAATGATTAGAAAAAGATAATATTATATAGCATATGTTAATTAATTTGGAATTGAAGCGTAATAGATTTTTATTTTTTTTTGATATTTCATTATTATTTGATTCTTTTATAAATCTTTTTTCTTCTTGTATTGCATGTTAACTTAATATGTTCTATTGTGTAATGCTGCATTGTTCATTTCAATCTCCAGAATTTTGCCTGAAATATCATATTTTCTTATTTTTTTATTTACAATTATGTTTCATATAGAAGTTATGTGTGCATTTAGGGGTTTTTTTCAACTTCATTCCGCTATTTAATAAAGATGATTTTAAAAAAAGTTGTTGTTCCCTGTTTCTTTTCCTAGTAAAGCTGATCGCCGTTTTGGTTTAAATCTACGATAGAATGGAGGTGCTATTCTCCGTTGCTTTTCCTTTTCATTGATCAGGATGTGCATGCCTTTCAATGATCTTTAATTTGGTTCTAATGCTTTTGTGTTTTTGATCTGTCCCACCATTTGTTGTATATGTTATCGGTTTGATCTTTTTATTTTTATTATTATTGAAAATGTAGATTTGATGCTGCTCATCATTGATATGTTTTTGTAACATTCGATTTCGTAACTGACCAACCATTTTATATCATAGGATACCCTTCGCATTAGGAGGATTGTTAATCATACTGGGAAATTGAAGTAGTTCTTTATAGTAGTATTTTATGTAATTAGGATGCTATTTTGTGGATGTCTGGTGTTAGAAATTACAGCCATAAGGATCGTATAGAGTTAATTAGATCTTTATTGTATGGATTTCACTTTGGACTTCGAGGAAATATTTATAGATATACTGATGAAGGTGGAGCTTTGCGGGTAGGTTGATGAATAGCTTAATGAAAGCCTAGTCTAAGCACTTCCGTAGTTGAGTGGTAATTGTTTTCTCACGCGACTTGTGACTAGTGGAACCAAAATCCGGAGGGTCATCGGGATTATGTTCCCGTATCGTTGCAACTCATGTTAGTAGACAAATAAGTTCCTATTGTTTGGAAAGAAAATGAAAATTAAGTAAATGACAATGGCTTTGAGTTTATGTACTCTTATTTCTAGAACTTATCCCTGTTGAAATTTTCTATCTTCAGGAGACCTTCTTCAGGGTATAAACTGAAGGAGATGAACGGCAGCAATATATTTTCTGCTGGTGGTAAGGATGTTGCATCAGAATCTGGACCTGTTAACGGTAATGCTAACATCAGAACATCCGTGCGGATCGTTCAGGTACCAGTTTCCTCTTATTTAAGAAAATTTATTACCGCATCAGACTAGGAGTACGAGCAGGCTACATAATTAGGAAATCGGTGAATAGCACTTTGATCGAATTTTATGATGCCATTGTAGCAAGGTGCAAATGGGAAAAGCCAGATTTCTTTTGGTACTGAAGAGAAGATCTCCCAGAAGACGCCTACTGAAGTAGAAAAGCAGGACGAGCTGAGTGGAGACCAAGAGAGCAAGACAGGTAGCCTTTCATTAAGTACGGTAGAAAATATCTCCGAGGAAATGCCTATCACTCTAACAGAAGTGGAAAAGCAACATGAGCTGAGTGGAAATCAAGAAAGCAAGATTCGTAGCAAGGTGAAGAAGCAGTTGTCGGAAGCAAAGAGCAAGGAACTTAGTGGAAGTAACATCTTTGGACCTCCCATAGAAGTTCCTCCAAGATCATCAAAAGTTGCACGTTCATTGCAACCCGAAGAAAGCAAAGACATGGGTGAACCTGCTCCACGAGTTGTGCGCACATCTGTCAAGGTTTCTAATGTAAGTTGCCTACTGAGACTTGTTTCTGTTTCAAATTTCTCACTCCAGCCTCGACTGCACCACTCTCCCATCCCAACTCATTTCTCAGTCTCTTCCCACTATCTTCTTTCTCAAATAGAGTTGAGCATTCAATGTGATAATCTCGTGAAAATGATATTAGATATAAGGAAACTCTTTTTTGGTTTTACCATAATATAAATCCTTCAGGTAGATAAAGTTGACAAAAGAAAAAGGCGTAATACATATGTAGACACTGTAACTGACAGCTAAATACATTAGCCTCGAGGAGGATGCACATCTAGACATCTCAACACGTCTCCATTGTGTCACTTGAACACTCCAATTTACAAAACGATCATCTAAGACACCTCCAAAATTTTGGGCTGCGTCAGCATCGGCTGTCCACGAGACACAATGGGGACAAGTTGAGGAGTCTAGTAGATGTTCATTCTCAAAGTTGAAGTATTTAGCTGTCAGTTGAGGCCAAGTTAAGGTGTCCTCTATATATTATGCCATTTGAACTACTATGTATCTCATTTCTCACTGTCTTATTTTCCGTGTTTTGCCATATGAACTACTATGGATCTCATTTCTCTTGTGTAGCCTTCTGGTGGTCAAAGTAGTATCTTGTTTGGCGGTGAGCCTGTTGTGGAGCCAGTAAAGAAAATACATAACCAGAAAGTTGCAGAGTTGAACGGCAATGGCATTTTCAAGGGAGACGCTGTCACTCCTCCTGGATCTTCCGAGAAGTCACTGAGCAGGTCTAAGCTGAGAGAAATGAGTGGTAGCGGTATATTCTCCGATGGTAAAGCTGAATCCAGAGTTTGCTATGGTGGCGTTCGTAAACCACCAGGTGGAGAGAGCAGCATCAGATTATTTTAAGTAAACGATCACATCATACTGCCCGATACTTATGTTAACCTGTAAATGCAAACACTTCGTCTCTGCATCTGTCTAGTAAAACCTTCTACGCAATGTGGTTTAGGAATGAGGATTGTAAATTTTAAAAGTGTCATATAGACAATATTTACACCCTCATTTTGATTCAAAATACAGGAATATTATCCTACTATAGCACTACTTTTCTGGATAGTATTCATTATAGTTGATTGACTAGTACCATGGGTTGCAGTGCACTCGTTAACTTATGTATATATACATACGTATACAAGAATTGAGGCATTGTTGTTACTCTCTTCATACAACGATTACTTGTCGTTCTTACTAAAAATAGATAGTTCAAGATATAATTGAGTACATTTTTCTATTTTGCCCTTGGTTATAATAATAAACATCGACTAATTAGCACAGAAAACCTAAGTGAAGAGTACATGAGATTAACGTTTTGAATGATTAAAGATAATAAATATGAAAGTCAAAAAGACAGTTTCTTAAGGGACGTGTTAAAAGTAAAAATGTGACAAATAAAAACTGCAGAATTTAGGGAAGGCATCTCATAACCTACAACATAATTGTTATCATTCAAAGATTTCCATGGCCAATTAAGGCTAAAAGCATTTTTTCATAGTCTCCTGAAGTGTCATCAGAAATTGCACTCTCCAGAGTCACACTGTTCCTCTTGTAGTACTTCTCTTTGATGAGTTCCATATCGACTTCAGCTCGAGTGGCAACAACTCTAGTAAGAGACTCTTCATCTGTGCCAAACCCCTTCATTGCTAATCGAAGAACTTTCTCAAAGTACTTCTCAGGTTCCATCAAACACTTAATTGCTGATCTCAGTAAGGTCAAGTATTGATCCTTAGGATTGGCTCTCAAATCCTGCGCAAGCCCAATGACTTGATCAAAAATAGAAGTTCATATATACTGATGATATTCAGAAAAAGGGAAGCGCGGTGCAATAAGCTCCTTTAATGCATAGGGTCTGGGAAGGGTCGGACCACTAGGGTCTATGGTACATTGCCTTACCCTACATTTCTGCAAGAGGTTGTTTCCATAGCTCTCGTGGAGGTCACATGGAAACAACTTAAGGCTCCCATTGTTCAATAGCGGGTAGTTGTGGAGGGTGGATTGCAAAAAGACCCCCTTTTGGACAATGGATGTAACCCTTACAAGGCTCATGATTCTACGACTAGAACTAGTGACTCCTGAGGTCACACAGATACAACTTTACTGTTACTCCAAGGCTCCCCTCCCACAAAAAAAACACTAACAAGACTTAAAGTAAGAGAATTTGACAATGGAGTTTATTGAGTGATGTTTTGAAACTCTACCTTGTTGATGGCATTACCAAATTTATCATTGTACTGATTAAATGTTGCATTGAGCTGTGTTTTACTCCGAATCGATAGAATTCTGATGAGCTCATCATCACTATAAGCCTTATCAGAGATCTTCTCATGTAGTATCTTTGCTTCATCACTTGCTAAGTCCATATTCACTTCTTCTCCTTCATATCTTAACGCAGTTACAAGAGAAACCAAAAGCTGTTTGGGGATTAGTTTACGAAATGGAGGAAAACTACACAACATGTGAAAGTACCTTACGAAAATCCCCTGTTGAGTGATCAGCAACATCTTCCTCAAGCGATTTCTTGTAACGAGCTTGGTAGTTCTGCCTCACTTTAAACAGATCAACAGAAGACCTAGCACACGCGATTTCCATGATAATGCAGTTGCTACCGGGTAGATGTTTGATAGCCTCGTTAACCAAACATGCATCGCGTTCAGCTGGAGCCATAGTCCACAAATGCACTACACGCTGCAACGACAGTTTGATTGCATTACATAACATATCAATGCAGGATTGTAGATGAGTGGATTCAAAAAAATGCAAAAAAGAATGTCATATCTACCACAATACTACTCCCTCTGTTCCAGTCTACGTGACACACTTTCTATTTTAGTCCGTTGCAGAAAGAATATAACACATAAATTGGAATGGACGAGTAAGGGATTCAACTGACCACCCTTAGACCAATGTGACTCCGCGGAACCAAAACATTAGTAATTAGTTTTTGGTTTATAAGGAGAAAACGAAACGAACCTGAAAGTCACCTGATATTTCTCCCGCCAAGTCCTGGAGAAGATCTTTTTCATAAGTTGCTTCATAAGTTTCTCTGATTAGCTTTCGTTGAGCTGCATTTCGATGACCTAAGATCCGAATAATACACTCTTCATCTGTTCCCCATCCTGCAAATGTCGCGCCATGAATCAATGCGTTCATCTGAACCCAATACTTTTGCCCAGAACGCGCATACACATATATTATGTGTGCACAACATTACTAAATCTTCAACAAATATGAAATCTCGCAACTCATAATTTCAAAAGTTCATTAATCATTCGTTCGATAACTTTGGTCCAAACTCTGTATTTGTGTATAAAAAAATCAATCAAATATGTATTAAGTATAAGCATTTGAGGTCATCGTTACGTTCATCTAGGATCTCAAATTCATTAAGTCCAAATCCTAGATCCGTCTATATGGTTATGCAACTACTAATTGTATAGCAAATCAAATCAAAATTAAACTAGTGATCGATGATTAATTTTTTTTAAAAAAAACACAAATTATTAATAGAAGTGTAAAATGGATGCATGCTTCTTCATGCATAATATAATTTACATAACCATTATAATACAATTCACTACCAAAACAAAATATATACAGGAATTAACGACAGATAAAATTATATAAAAAAAAAATCACGTTAGGTATGACCTATTAACGATAAATTTCGTAACTAATTAATTATAGATCTGAAGGTAAAAGAGAGAGACCTACAAAAGCTTTTCTTAGTTGTTGAGAATCCTCAGCTGCAGAAGGAACCAATTCTGGAACTTTTAGACTTTCCATATTTTTTTATTTATGATTTGTGATTTCAATCTTACTCATTCTTGTAATATGTATTTTTTGAATCCGATATAAGAGGAAAGACTATTTATACGTGTATTTTCTTAATGTCTGAATGTATAAAATTTGTTTTTATTTAGAAGTTATTAAATATAGAATTTAATAATTTTATAAAGTTGTATGGCGTTTGGGGATGATAATGGTGTTGATTGAGGATGATGTTGGCTAGTGACGTTTAGCTAGAATAGTGATGATGGTTGATAGTAGTGATTGATGGTGACAGCTCATGATTGTAATGTGTAATAGTAATAGTTTATGACGTTGATTGGTGATATTCGATATATAACGGTAATTGATAGTAGGTACGATGGTGATTATTGTAAATGGTGAATAACGATTATAATAAAGGCTACGAATTACGATAGTGAATAGAGAGAAATGGCAAAAACAAAAAAAAAATGCGACTCCGCTGGGGATCGAACCCAGAATCTCTGGTTTCGTAGACCAGCGCCTTATCCATTGGGCCACGGAGTCATTGTTGATATAATTAAAGCAAGTTACTTTTTTGATATAACTTTCAGAAAATATTTTGTCTCTAAAAATTCTCTACCATATGAAAATGAATTATTTCCCCTTTTTAAAATCCTTCTTCATTCACCTATAATAAATTAGATTTGTACGTTGCAGCAAATTTTGTGATACAAATACTGCCATTATCCACACGTCTTAATTGAATGATCATCTAAAATATTATCTCCACTATTTCGTTAGTTTATGAAGTAATGAATAGCTTTGTAATATGCATCATAGCATACTCAACTCTTCTGACCTACTCCGTCTAATAATTTTTTATATTTTCAACACACTCCATCCACGTTGGTTCTCCTTATTTCTTTTCTACACTTTGTTAAACACATAAGAAGTTAACAAAATTTGTATAAATCACATTTTGTACATTATGATACTTAAGCAAGAAAATTCTTTAAGAAAATAAAAAGTTATTCATCTGTTCATATCACTGACCTTGTCATTGTCAACTTAATCAAATAAGTCCCGAGTTTGATTATGTTCATATTGATAAGAAAAATCTCCCAAAACCACCGTTTAAGAATCTTAAATTTTATTAAAGACTCTTTAACGAAGGGCATATATGCTTTAATTTTAGAACGGTAAAGACAACAATGTCTCAAAAATATGACGGAGGTATCTTCATATCATTTACAATAGTTCGGAGGCATATTTGTCCTGAATTAACAGAAGTCATTCCCTCTGGTATGAGTATATTTACGTAAAGTCATGCTAATTGCACATGAATATTTTCTCTCAAGTACCATTCCTTAAATTTCATGGTTTCGATCCTTCGAATTTGATTCTTATTTTTTATGACCATGGATACCTACCGCCAACAACAGGTACCACCATACTAGGTAAATCTATCCACGAGGTTCGGGTAGAGCTCAATGCTTTAAAATGTTCATATATCAAAATAATTGTGAAAATAATATTTTATTGTTAAGGAAGACGAGCCTACAAACAAACAAACCACATACATACAAATCTACAACAACAACAAAAGCAAGTAGGTCTAGAGAGTACAAACCTTACCTATACCTCGAGAAAGTAGAGAGGTTGTATTTGATAAATATAACCTCGACTCAAAAGAACAATTAAAAATGAGGTTGTAGCGACAAGTGGAAACAACAAGATGATAAGATAACCGAAGCTAAAGGAACATGGAGTAAAAAAATAATGAAAGACAAGAAAAAAATGGTTCAAGGAAAAAGCTTTTACCATAGAAAGTATTAAATAAAATGTCTTTTCAACCAATACACAAGAAAGCCCACATACATATCACCATTTGTTTGATTTTGTGTGAAGGTACACAATATGAACCTTGTGATCTTAACATGTCTATGGCTATTAAGACAAATGAAATGTTTATGTTATCAAGATATTAAAAAAAAGATTGAAAAGAAAAGAGCATGTTATTAACCTTCTTTAGTAGTATGACATAACTCACTGTATATACTCTCAAAGACTTCACAACCACAATTCTATCTCAAAGTATCCACATTCTAAGTTAATGCTAGCCTCCTACGACAATATGCTCTTCCCGCTAAACAAATAGCTAAAATCAAATGATAATACAGCAACCCTTACGCGTACTACAACACGAAAAACTTAGTCCATTACTGCTTACACGACTCAAACAGTAAGCATTTAATATTATCTCTTCTTACTCCCTAGGCTTTTCGTCTTTCCCAGTTTTGATGAGCTAAATCATCTCTCTTGGTGCTGAAATCTAGTTCTCAAGAATAACCAAGTAAAGCCGACAAGGTTAAATTTAATACAACTATATATGAGGATAAGAAAATTTCTCAACACTCGGTCCAGAACAGGATTGCCCATTGCACTACAAGAATCTTTTCCTGTCACAAGACATCATCAGAATCAAGTAACAAAGAAATAATCCGGAGACATGTGAACGTAATAGTCATACTATCAAGTCACATACCCTGAGGACCTTCACATCTTGAAGATGCACCTTCTGGAGAGAAATAGCAAAGGCAAGCATCAGGCTGCTGTCTGAATATTATCTCATAGTTATATTAGTTTAAAAAACTAAGAGAGAAAACCAGTATAGCAAAGAAAACAAAAATTGATAAGTAGTGAATGTCAGTCAAGGAAAAAAACACAACACAAACTGTTAGTGATCAGTCGTCAAGAAAATCCAACAGCATAATTAAATAAGTTTGAAATCATATGCTAGGCAGCTATGACAAAAGACAAATGTTCGGCATTATTAATATCCATATTGCACCTAATTAGCTGCTCCAACACATGAGGAATCGACTCAACTCCTCATCTCTCTGCAAATATCATAATAGTACAGCACGGTTAAAGAAGTAAGACATGGCAAGAGGTAAGAAATCATGTGAAGTGCTCCAACAAATCAGCCTGTCAAAACATGGCAACAAGGAGAAACGTTAAGACCAAATTGAAATAAAGCTTTTTCAAACTAGAGGAAAAAGAAATCTCTAAATAAGTCAAATTCCAACAAGTGGAACGCAAGGACCAAATTCTAGACATAGATACTTGTCCAGGTAGAAGTAGAAAACAAATGAAAATGGTTGACAAATTTGTTTACCTACATTCTAATTCCTCCTCGCCAACCCTTTTTTCTTTCTCGGGGATGTTAGTGGAAGTGGAAGAATAGTTAAGAAATGGTCACAAAAGATGCTGAAAAGGTTAGATACAGAAAGCACCTATGAGTATGCCTAATATATAAGTACCCCCATCCCTCAAAAAAGGAGAGAGTGTGTGTGGGTGGGGACTAAAGGTGGAAAACAGTGAGGTATCATAAGATCGCTAGATGTCCCAGGGTAAGTGCGACTGTGACAGTGTGAGTATGAGTGTATACATAAGGCATGAAAAGTGCAAACCAAGATTGTACACCAAAACAAAAGGCTACAACTGTAACATTTCCATACCATGTACTACAAGCAAATACAAGTTACCTGCATCATCATTTGATCTCCGACATGAACTTTTCATACTTTGCATCTGTACCATATGGAGGTTTGTCTGCAGATGGTGGAGGTGGAGATGCAGGTTCTGGTGGATTTGAGGCCCAAGGAACATTGCTAATACTCTGTGAATGATCTATACTGGACTGTGTTGCAGTTGGAGGAAGAGGAGGTGGTGGTGCCATGCCATAATAAGAAGGATAACTGTATGAAGATGTTGGATATGCAGGTTGGGTATGGGGTGGCATTGCAGCGACGGAATTGCCATAGGCATAACTGGGAAGCGATTGAACAGGAGCACTATTATGAGATTGCACTCCGGGAGGATAACTTTGTTGTGTCTCACCAGAAGATGTATAATTTTGCTGGTTTTCGCCAGAAGAAACTGTCTGAGTAGGGACACCGGAAGATGGTGTTGGCATTGGTGGAGGATACCGTGCACCATATGGAGGTACAAATTGACCTGGAGGAGGAGGATACATGGTTGATCCAGGAGGCGGGTAAGAGGCATATGGTGGAGGCACAGGTGGTCCCCAAGGAACTGGAGTCCCAGCATAGCCACCCGGGGGACCAATGGGACCACCCGTTGCATACTGCTGAGACGGATAGACTCCGGATGCCTGATTAGGAACAGGATATGGGGGCATTGCTGGAGCAGGAGGGCTTGGAGGCACAGCAGGCTGAGGGGGTTTGCCGGCTACTCTCACAGCAATAGTTCTCCCATCAAGGCAATGACCATTCATGCCAACAGTAGCACTATTAGCTTGTTGAACATCTGCATACTTAACAAAACCATAACCTTTACTCAGACCACTGAGACGATCCTTTATAACTTTAGCCATTACGATGGTACCAAAGGGAGAGAATAAATTGATCAACCCATCATCATCTAGAGTAGGAGGAAGGTAACCAATATACAAGTTTGTCTCGTCAAATTCTTTTGGCTTCATTATATTTGACCCTAATCCAGGGTGTGAAGTGGTACCACCACCACTTGCACTATTACTGCTGGCCCAAGGAGGATTACTGCCTGTGCTTCCGGGACCAAGAGCAAGAGTTGCTGCATTCTGCTTAAGTGATGATTCAGGAACTGTCCCTCCCAATTCCGCCAAGAAGTTCTGATACTCATCATCCATTTTCTTTCCAGTAGTATTTTTCACTGGACAATCTATAGTGGGATGTCCTCCATCACCACATATTTTGCAAAGCACATCACTTTTAAATGTGGTGGTGCGAGAAGGACAAGCATATTGCCTATGACCTGGTTCACCACAAAGCCTACAAAACTCTTCATCTCTAATAGTTCCATTCAACGCTGCAAGTTCCTTGAGCTGCTGCCTCTTATGCTCATTAAGTACTTCATCGACAGGCTGCAAAAGCTTCTCCAACATAGCTGCAGCAGCCTCAAGTGACTCCTGAGTATCAGCTTCGACTAGGACATGTAAATCCTCATTCTCTGAGGGATCATGTTTCAAATTCCCTTTCTGTTGGAACCTCCCTTCTTTAATGGACCCTTTCCCTCGAATTACAATCTTTGCTCCAGTCTCCTTTTCCATTCTCTTCTGAGTATTCCCTCTGGGTCCAATTATAAGGCCGATAAAATTATAACCGGGGTACTCCTTCATTGGAATGTAAAGCTTTTTATGAAGCTTAGGAGGCCTATAATCTGCTGGTGGCTTAAAAGCTGGATTTTTCTTTATTATCTGTGATATAATCTCTTGTCTTTCTCTATTTAGTTTTTCTCGAGCACGATACTCCCTGGTATTTATACGTACACCCATATTATCATATATAGGTTCAGGCGAAGGGGATCGAGCTCCTTCAGGTCTATCATCTAAAGGCATACCAGATTGCAGTTTCCTACTAATTTCAAGTAATCTACTATTAAGAGCTTGTACTTCAGGGTCAAATTCAATACCTCCAGCGAAATCCTTCATGAAATCAGGTAACTGAATCACTGGCTTCGGCTCATCGTCTGCCCACCTCGATTTCCTCTTCCGTCCAGCTCCAGTGCCATCATTGCTCGAATCAGTCGGGGGTGGGTCCCATCGGCTTCTCCTCCTCCTTCTACTGGAAGTTTCTTCTTCACCACCTGACTCGGCACCACCGCTATGAGTGCTAATCAACCCATTACCGGACAACAATGGCTGATTCGAATTCAAATCTGACATTTTGTTTTGAGCTGAATTATCACAAACACCTGGTGGGGGATCTTGACCTAGGGTTTGTGAAGGGTTTTGACAGTACAAATCTGAAGAACTTTGATACGAATTTAGGGTTTGTGATTGTTCTTGAACTGGATGTGATTGGGAATCCATTGAAGATTTTCGAACAAAACTGGGATGAATGAATTTTGTATATAGAAGATTGTGATTGTGTGCGTCTATATACTCCGGATATGATAAGTTGGGCTTAAACCAATTGGGCCAAACTTTTCTTACCCTATCTCGAAACTTCTTAATTGGCTAGTTATACATAGTCTTGGGTTATGAAACAAAGGATTGTTTCAAATCTATTTATGATACGATGAGATAGAAACAAAGACAAGGAATAAGTTAGTAAAAACTACATAAAACTCAAAACATGTTCACCTCTCATCCAAAGTAATTCAAGAAATATTCATTCTCTAGACAGAAATAATATCCTTCATTCATTACGACTGATAATTTTCACTTAACTGATAAATCAATATCATATGACGTATTGGTATCATTAAGGCTAATAACTTCACTTAACTTAACTAAATCAATACACTTATACTATATTGGTATCTTGATCTGAAATTACTCATTAGTCAATGATACTATAAGGAGTCGTTTAGTTAGAAATTAGTTATCCTAGAATTAACTATCCTGGGGTTAGTTATTATAAGATAACTTATCCTACCATATATATGAGTTAACTTATTCCGTCACTATGTCATAAATGGTCAGATAAGTTATTCCAAATATGTCAACCAAACAAGACATCTAAATTTTATCGTAGGACTACTCATGTTATCCCTTACACTAAACAGTCCTATATTGTTGTGGTATCATTGACAAATAAATAAGTTCTGAACAGGAAACCTTAATGATACCAATGTTGTATATATATTGTATTGAAAGAAATGATTCATGAATTCACTCAGAGGAAAGTAAGAGGAACCAACTGTAAAATTATGCCACCCTTTGAAAGTGGTCGATTAATAGTGATTGTTCAATTTTTTCGATTTATAATGTTTGTGCAGTTTTTTCTTAGATCTACGAAGTTTTAATTAGGTGTCATGAAAAATGACTTTTATATTCATTTAGAGAAAGGTGTGGGGAAGAATTGGTGAATTTTGGCACCATTTGGAAGTTACTGGTTGGAGGTCCGGTGGTGGTCGGCAACACTACAACAAGCTCGTTGGAAAACAGAGTGAAGAGATATAATAAATATGTATCTTTGATATAAGATATAAGTATCTAATAATTGTATATTTTTCATTTTCTTATTTTTCTAAATATAGATTCATAATCAAAATATATTGTTAGTTAAATCCTTGCATATTTGATACATGTGATTCTGCTCTAATGAATTTATTTTCTGTATTTGAAAAATGTTGTACATATTATTTTTGATCCCAAAGAGAATGTAAATCTTTTTAAAGAGTAGAAATAATTTTAACTATACATACAAAGTTTATCCAATTTATTTATTTTTGATCCCAAAGAGAATGTCAATTTTTTTTTATAGATGGAAACAATTTTACTTTACATATAAAACTTGATTGAATTCTAAAAATTCGTGTAGGAATCGGGGCTATGTGTGTGAGTGTGGAAATGGGGTGTTTTGGAGGCCGGGGAAGAGACAATTTAGTCGAAATACCGTCAACTTAGTTTACCTATTTTCACTAAAAAAATCATTTAATTTCTTATTTTTATTGCATTTATTTTCCTTTTAAAAAATAAAAAAATTTATTTAACCAATTTTTTTTTAAAAGAAAGTATCAAAACACAGTACCCTGAAATAAAATGGTAGACAATCAATTCATGCGTATTCCTCAATTCTTTATATTAATTGAGTCCCTTTATATGAAATCTATTATTTAGAGAAAACAATATAGTTTTTTGAAATATGAATAAACTAACTTATTTATCTTGTAATATGAATCAATTAATTGTTTATAGGAGAAAGTGAGTGATATTTATTTGAAATGAATTTTATATATATATATATATATGTGTGTGTGTGTCTGATCAATGTATACAAAATATAAATGTGCACTTAATAAATGCATTATGATAATGGTTTTAAGTACATTCAATCATAAAGATCATACTTTAGTATCATATTATAGACTCCCACCTCGATGTTATCTATCTTTTTATTATCTCTTCTTTTTTGTTGTTAAAATTCTATTAATCACAAAGATAAAGAGAATGAATAGTATTCCATCATGGGTAATGACTAAAGGTTGTGATAGAAGAATATAATCTAAAATCATTAATTATAGGGAAAATTATAAATAATATTAAACTATTAATTCAAATTAAATGTTATAATCATCGTTTGATTTAATTGTACTCTGTAGCAAACTATGTTTTTTCGCCTATCTTTTTGTATGAATCTCGCTTGCCACTCTCGGCAGTCTTTCCCTCACCTATCTCGCTTTTATACAAACACAAATGTAGAAATGTGTTTGTGTTTGTATAAAGCGAGAAAAAATTGTAAATATGCATATATTTTCGTTCACCTCTCTCCCCTCTCCTAGATCTCGCTCACCACTCCTTTGCCTCTCTTGCTTATATAAACAGAATTGTAGAAATTGCATTTGTGTTTGTATAAAGTCGGAGAAAATTGTATATACACATGTAAATACATATATCTTCGCCCTATACACCTATAATTATACAATACAAATATTTTCCTACCCAGTTCTCTTTTGCCTTTCTCTCTTTCTCGTTTTATACAAACACAAATTACAATTGAGTTTTTCTATATGTATACTGAAACAAATTATACAACTGCTTTCTTTTATATATGTAAAACGAATTATACAACTGTTTTCTTTTGTATATGTGTAGCGAAATATACATATTTGTATTTGTTATGGAGCGCAATTATGTGAACTATAGCTACAACATACAAATATTATTTTTATGTTTCTATATGTGAAAGTTGCTCTTAATTATATATTAGTCTTGAATTCGACTCTGAAAATAAAATAAAAAATTGTAATAAAGAGTGGTTCCTCTTTAATAGGCCTTGTTTGACGTGAATATTACTCATAAAATTTAATAAATAGATATAGTATATGACTATATTAAGTAGTGTAATGGTAGTTGTTATTCACATAAGCTAGCTATCTCTCTTCATATATTTTAGTTTTAGATGACTAGTATCTAATATTTAATTCTAGGCTTAATTGTATGTAAGATTTATTTGATGTACTATGATATGTCAGTAATATAAATTTACATAAGATGGTTTGGTGATACGTGTAAATATTAAGAAAAATTAAATGTAACGATTGAATCAAAACAATCCAAAAATATGTATCGAAAGAATGATGACACAATCATACATAAATTACTTATAAATATACATATATTTATGTACAACATTTTTCAAATACAGAAAATAAATTCATTAGAACAGAATCACATGTATCAAATATGCAAGGAGTTAACTAACAATATATTTTGATTATGAATCTATATTTAGAAAAATAAGAAAATGAAAAATATACAATTATTAGATACTTATATCTTATATCAAAGATACATATTTATTATATCTCTTCACTCTGTTTTCCAACGAGCTTGTTGTAGTGTTGCCGACCACCACCGGACCTCCAACCAGTAACTTCCAAATGGTGCCAAAATTCACCAATTCTTCCCCACACCTTTCTCTAAATGAATATAAAAGTCATTTTCCATGACACCTAATTAAAACTTCGTAAATCTAAGAAAAATTGAATAATTATTATAAATCGAAAAAACTGAACAATCACTATTAATCGACCACTTTCAAAGGGTGGCATAATTTTGCAGTTGGTTACCCTTACTTTCCTCTGAGTGAATTCATGAATCATTTCTTTCAATACAGTATATATACAATATTGATATCATTAAGGTTTCCTGTTCAGAACTTATTTATTTGTCAATGATACCACAACAATATACGACTGTTTGGTGTAAGGGATAACATAAGTAGTCCTACGATAAAATTTAGATGTCTTGTTTGGTTGACATGTTTGGAATAACTTATTTGACCATTTATGACATAGTGATGAAATAAGTTAACTCATATATATGGTAGGATAAGTTATCTTATAATAACTAACCCCAGGATAGTTAATTCTAGGATAACTAGTTCCCAACTTATAGTATTATTGACTAATGAGTAACTTCAGATCAAGATACCAATACAGTATAAATGTATTGATTTAGTTAAGTTAAGTGAAGTTATTAGCGTTAATGATACCAATACGTCATATGATATTAATTTATCAGTTAAGTGAAAATTATCAGCCGTAATGAATAAAAGATATTATTTCTATTTAGAGAATGAATATTTCTTGAATTACTTTGGATGAGAGGTGAACATATTTTGAGTTTTTTCTAATTTTTTTCTAACTTATTCCTAGTCTTTGTTTCTATCTCATTGTATCACAACTAGATTTGAAACAATCCTTTGTTACATAACCCAAGGCTATGTATAACTAGCCAATTAAGAAGTCTCGAAAAAGTTGGCCCAATTGGTTTAAGCCCAACTTATCATATCCAAAACGGAGTATAGACACACACAAACACAATTCGTCTTCTATATACAAAATTCATTCATCCCAGTTTTGTTCGAAAATCTTCAATGGATTCCCAATCACATCCAGTTCAAGAACCATCACAAACCCTAAATTCGTTTCAAAGTTCTTCAGATTTGTACTGTCAAAACCCTTCACAAACCCTAGGTCAAGATCCCCCACCAGGTGTTTGTGATAATTCAGCTCAAAACAAAATGTCAGATTTGAATTCGAATCAGCCATTGTTGTCCGGTAATGGGTTGATTAGTACTCATAGTGGTGGTGCCGAGTCAGGTGGTGAAGAAGAAACTTCCAGTAGAAGAAGGAGGAGAAGCCGATGGGACCCACCCCCGACTGATTCGAGCAATGATGGCACTGGAGCTGGACGGAAGAGGAAATCGAGGTGGGCAGACGATGAGCCGAAGCCAGTGATTCAGTTACCTGATTTCATGAAGGATTTCGCTGGAGGTATTGAATTTGACCCTGAAGTACAAGCTCTTAATAGTAGATTACTTGAAATTAGTAGGAAACTGCAATCTGGTATGCCTTTAGATGATAGACCTGAAGGAGCTCGATCCCCTTCGCCTGAACCTATATATGATAATATGGGTGTACGTATAAATACCAGGGAGTATCGTGCTCGAGAAAAACTAAATAGAGAAAGACAAGAGATTATATCACAGATAATAAAGAAAAATCCAGCTTTTAAGCCACCAGCAGATTATAGGCCTCCTAAGCTTCATAAAAAGCTTTACATTCCAATGAAGGAGTACCCCGGTTATAATTTTATCGGCCTTATAATTGGACCCAGAGGGAATACTCAGAAGAGAATGGAAAAGGAGACTGGAGCAAAGATTGTAATTCGAGGGAAAGGGTCCATTAAAGAAGGGAGGTTCCAACAGAAAGGGAATTTGAAACATGATCCCTCAGAGAATGAGGATTTACATGTCCTAGTCGAAGCTGATACTCAGGAGTCACTTGAGGCTGCTGCAGCTATGTTGGAGAAGCTTTTGCAGCCTGTCGATGAAGTACTTAATGAGCATAAGAGGCAGCAGCTCAAGGAACTTGCTGCGTTGAATGGAACTATTAGAGATGAAGAGTTTTGTAGGCTTTGTGGTGAACCAGGTCATAGGCAATATGCTTGTCCTTCTCGCACCACCACATTTAAAAGTGATGTGCTTTGCAAAATATGTGGTGATGGAGGACATCCCACTATAGATTGTCCAGTGAAAAATACTACTGGAAAGAAAATGGATGATGAGTATCAGAACTTCTTGGCGGAATTGGGAGGGACAGTTCCTGAATCATCACTTAAGCAGAATGCAGCAACTCTTGCTCTTGGTCCCGGAAGCACAGGCAGTAATCCTCCTTGGGCCAGCAGTAATAGTGCAAGTGGTGGTGGTACCACTTCACACCCTGGATTAGGGTCAAATATAATGAAGCCAAAAGAATTTGACGAGACAAACTTGTATATTGGTTACCTTCCTCCTACTCTAGATGACGATGGGTTGATCAATTTATTCTCTCCCTTTGGTACCATCGTAATGGCTAAAGTTATAAAGGATCGTCTCAGTGGTCTGAGTAAAGGTTATGGTTTTGTTAAGTATGCAGATGTTCAACAAGCTAATAGTGCTACTGTTGGCATGAATGGTCATTGTCTTGATGGGAGAACTATTGCTGTGAGAGTAGCCGGCAAACCCCCTCAGCCTGCTGTGCCTCCAAGCCCTCCTGCTCCAGCAATGCCCCCATATCCTGTTCCTAATCAGGCATCCGGAGTCTATCCGTCTCAGCAGTATGCAACGGGTGGTCCCATTGGTCCCCCGGGTGGCTATGCTGGGACTCCAGTTCCTTGGGGACCACCTGTGCCTCCACCATATGCCTCTTACCCGCCTCCTGGATCAACCATGTATCCTCCTCCTCCAGGTCAATTTGTACCTCCATATGGTGCACGGTATCCTCCACCAATGCCAACACCATCTTCCGGTGTCCCTACTCAGACAGTTTCTTCTGGCGAAAACCAGCAAAATTATACATCTTCTGGTGAGACACAACAAAGTTATCCTCCCGGAGTGCAATCTCATAATAGTGCTCCTGTTCAATCGCTTCCCAGTTATGCCTATGGCAATTCCGTCGCTGCAATGTCACCCCATACCCAACCTGCATATCCAACATCTTCATACAGTTATCCTTCTTATTATGGCATGGCACCACCACCTCCTATTCCTCCAACTGCAACACAGTCCAGTATAGATCATTCACAGAGTATGAGCAATGTTCCTTGGGCCTCAAATCCACCAGAACCTGCATCTCCACCTCCACCTCCACCATCTGCAGAGAAACCTCCATATGGTACAGATGCAGAGTATGAAAAGTTCATGTCGGAGATGAAATGATGATGCAGGTAACTTTGTATTTGCTTGTAGTACATGGTATGGAAATGTTACAGTTGTAACTTTTTGTTTTGGTGTACAATCTTGGTTTGCACTTTTCATGCCTTATGTATACACTCATACTCACACTGTCACAGTCACACTTACCCTGGGACATCTTGCGATCTTATGATACCTGGGGCTGAAGGAGAATCATGTCTTATTATACACAAACTCATAACTGATGATAACTCACTGTTTCTTCCATTTACACTAACTTCCGCAAGAAAGAAAAAAGAGTTGGCGAGGAGGAATTAGAATGTTGGTAAACAAATTCATCAGCCATTTTCATTTGTTCTACTTCTACCTGGACAAGTATATATGTCTAGAATTTGGTCCTTATGTTCCACTTGTTGGAATTTGACTTCTTTAGAGATTTCTTTTTTTCTTTTTAAAGCTTTATTTTAATTTGGTCTTAACGTTTCTCCTTGTTGCCATGTTTTGACAGGCTGATTGTTGGAGCACTTCACATGATTTCTTACCTCTTGCCATGTCTTGTTTCTTTAACCGTGCTGTACTATTATGATATTTGCAGAGAGATGAGGAGTTCAGTCCATTCCTCATGTGTTGGAGCAGCTAATTAGGTGCCATATGGATATTAATGATGCCGAACATTCGTCTTTTGTCATAGCTGCCTAGCATATGATTTCAAACTTATTGAATTATGCTGTTGGATTTTCTTGACGACTGATCACTAACAGTTTGTGTTGTGTTTTTTTCCTCGACTGACATTCACTACTTATCAATTTTTGTTTTCTTTGCTATACTGGTTTTCACTCTTAGTTTTTAGAACTAATATAACTATGAGATAATATTCAGACAGCAGCCTGATGCTTGCCTTTGCTATTTCTCTCCAGAAGGTGCATCTTCAAGATGTGAAGGTCCTCAGGGTATGTGACTTGATAGTATGACTATTACGTTCACATGTCTCCGGATTATTTCTTTGTTATTTGATTCTGATGATGTCTTGTGACAGGAAAAGATTCTTGTAGTGCAATGGGCAATCCTGTTCTGGGCCGAGTGTTGAGAAATTTTCTTATCCTCATATATAGTTGTATTAAATTTAACCTTGTCGGCTTTACTTGGTTATTCTTTAGAACTAGATTTCAGCACCAAGAGAGATAATTTAGCTCATCAAACTGGGTAAGAAGAAAAGCTTAGGGAGTAAGAAGAGATAATATTAAATGCTTACTGTTTGAGTCGTGTAAGCAGTAATGGACTAAGTTTTTCGTGTTGTAGTGAGCGTAAGGGTTGCTGTATTATCATTTGATTTTAGCTATTTGTTAAGCCAGAAGAGCATATTGTCGTAGGAAGCTAGCATTAACTTAGAATGTGGATACTTCGAGATAGATATTGTGGTTGTGAAGTCTTTGAGAGTATATACAGTGAGTTATGTCATACTACTAAAGAAGGTTAATAACATGCTCTTTTCTTTTCAATCTTTTTTTTAATATCTTGATAACATAAACATTTCATTTGTCTTAATAGCATGATTTTATAGCCATAAACATGTTTAAGATCACAAGGTTCATATTATGTGTTCCTTTCACACAAAATCAAACAAATGGTGATATGTATGTGGGCTTTCTTGTGTATAGGTTGCATAGACATTTTATTCTATACTTTCTATGGTAAAAGCTTTTTCCTTGAACCATTTTTTTCTTTCCAAGAATTTATGTTCCAATCCAATACATTGCATGTGTATTAGTAGGTAGTCGAGTGTATTCGTTTTCTTTCTCTATATTTTAGTATCGTTCATATCTTTCGTTATTTCTAGATTTATTTTACTCCATGTTCCTTTAGCTTCGGTTATCTTATCATCTTGTTGTTTCCACTTGTCGCTACAACCTCATTTTTAATTGTTCTTTTGAGTCGAGGTTATATCTATCAAAAACAACCTCTCTACTTTCTCAAGGTATAGGTAAGGTTTGTACTTTCTAGACCTACTTGCTTTTGTTGTTGTTGTAGATGTGTGTGTATGCGGTTTGTTTGTTTGTAGGCTCGTCTTCCTTGACAATAAAAAGTTATATTCATTATTATTTTGATATATGAACATTTTAAAGCATTGAGCTCTACCCGAAGCTCGGTGGATAGATTTACCTAGTATGGTAGTACCTGTTGTTGGCGGTATGTACCCACGATCATAAAAAATAAGAATCAAATGTGAAGGATCGAAACCATGAAAGTTAAGGAATGGTACTTGAGAGAAAATATTCATGTGAAATTAGCATGAGTTTACGTAAATATACTCATACTTCTATTATTTCAGTATAAATGTACCTCCAAACTATCGTAAATGGTACAAATAGAATAAGGACAGGTCAAGAAAAGGTCAAAGAATCTAATAGAATATTAGGAATGTAATAACTAGGGCAATCTATTATATTGCACCTTCTTCATCAGTTAGAATCTCACTGTTTGCCTTCACATGTCCTCTGTCTTGTAAAGGATTGACCTGCAAACATGCCTTGCTGAAGCTATGAGCACATGGAGTAGTAGTAAGCGGGTTATTCATCACTTCTCCATGTAAACCCTGCACCATCAAAAAACCTCATCTCATTATACTAAAGAAACAGACAAACAAGTCTGAAGGGGGTTCGACATCTACTATGTATATTTACATTTTTTAACATTTTTCTTTGGGACAAAAAATAAAACGTGTCTCTTAAATTTGAAAAGGAGGGCTAAATTAATTAAACAAAAATATATTCTTAGAGGAAGTAACACTTGTGTCTTCAAGCTATAAATAACATGAATTTATATTACGTTGACTAAATCATATTTGGATATCTCCAAGCAATCAAAAGTTAATAATTTACAAGTATTCACAATCTCAAGATTTTTCAATTCCTCAACCAAAAAAAATATTTTTATGTTTAAAATTTTGTTTTTATTATTAATATGATGATTTATGTTATAAGAAATCAGGCATATATCACTAATTTTGTTTTAACTTTCTTTTATTCATTCATGAGTTAAGTGACTTATACATATTATGCTTATCTGTATCTGTATCTGTATCTGCTTGATAATAAAATGATTAGTGATTCTTTAATTACAATTTGATTATCCATATCTAATTAAAAATTTAAAATATAAGACCTTAAAATCAATGAAGAAAATTGCCTACAAATTAAAATTTAGATATTCAATAATTGTATAACAGGTTATTAAGTTGCAATTTTTATTATATCAATATGATTAAAAATATATTCTAAAATATTAATCAAAGGTTATATAGGATAAATTTTGAAGAAGAGACTTAAAAAAAAAATTCTTATGTGAACACTGAACCAATGATAATATACAAACAAATTTAGGTGAGGTTACAACTATTCAGCGATTAAATTTGGAATTATATGAACAAAAATACAAAAATGAAGATAAGAAAATTACGTCATAAAAATGACAATTTTTAGAGTTTGTCATATTTTGCATGAAAATTGAACAAATTTTGCCATTTGTTCCTCTTAATAAAAAAGCAAAATAAATAAATAAAAACCAAAAAAACAATTTTTGCCATTTGTTCCTCTTGATTAAAAAAAAAAGGGGGAAATGAAATTGATGGTTTTAATCGTCAAAATATCGATAAGTTTTTGTTTTAATCCTTGCAATATATCATTAAACACATTTAGCTTTTAATTAATTATTAATTGTATATCATTTAGTTATTTTAGTTCCTTCTATTTGAAGGTATAATAATAACAATAATAACATACTTCCTAATAAATCATAGCATAATAATCAAAATTTACTTCTATAACTAATGGAGATTCCATAAACTTTATTGATAGCAAAATTTTGTTTGATAAAGAGTAATTTATGGTTATAAGTTTATAATGGAGTTTTATATGTTTTCTGCATTCAAAAATAAATTGGGCCAAAAAATATATGAATTGACTTATGATTGGGAACCCTTAAAAAGCCCACTGTTAAGAAACATATATTTTGGATTTATTTATTTTTACATAATTTAGATATGAACATATAAATCATAGAAAAATTAATAAAACAAATATTTTTTCTTGAAAAAATAAAACAACTTATATATAATTGATAAAATATAAATAAATCGAGATATTAGAACTTACCAGCAAAGGGTGTGGAAGGATATTAAAATCTCTTCCACTATTAACCAGAGGTGTCGAGTTCAAGTCATAGAAATGGAAAACTTTTTGTAATTCCATTTTATCCCCCTTAGTGTATCTACTAGCATGAATGAAAGTATAATGTTCGAGCAACTGAATTTTGAGTTCCAAATACCTAAAATATGAGAGAGTCAAAACTTGAATTTTAGTACAAACATCGTTTAGATTTGTTTTTTCAATGAAAAGCTAAATATTTACAAAAGTTAAAATAATTTATTTTGTAAATAATCTTTTGGCCATGCTATTTCAAGTAAAAAATTTATTTGTGTTTATCATCGAAAAATGGATCGTGCTATTTTTAAAAATAAAAAAGGGAAAATGCATAAGTACCCTCCTCAATCTATGCCTGAAATCTCAGAAACACACTTATACTATATAAGGTCCTATTACTCCCCTAACTCTTTTTTTTTTTTTTTGTAATTTTGTACATAATTTGACATACGTGGCATCCACACATCTCTCATGCTCTTCAATTGTGTGGAGTCACGATGTGTGCCACATAAGCCAAAAGGTGTACAAAATTAGAAAAAAAAAAGAGTTAGGAAAGTAATAGAACCTTACTTTAGTTAAGGTGTGTCTCTGTGAGATTTTGGTGATAGTCTAGGGAGTACTTGTGTCTTTCTCCCTTAAAAAATAAAAAATACATGAAACAAGATTCTTTTAAAGTTGAAATCATAAAGTTCAAAAGTTATGATTGAAAAAATTGAGAAGGAAATTCAAAAGAGACGAAACCAACAACAAGAAAAAAAAATTAGTTGATTTATGAAAATATTAAATTGAGACATATATAAAAAACTTAACTAGAGGCAAATGAAAAAGGAATGGTATATTTCTAACAATATTAGCAAAATCACAAGAAAAAAGTAATTCTAAAAACCTATAAACAACATACACAATTAAATTTTACCAAATTAACAAAATAAAATTTAAGGTAGAATCTCACCATTGATTAGTGGTGGATTGAAATTTAAGAGGTTGTCTTTGAAGAAAAAGAAAGAGGGAGAAATGCTAATAGAGAAAAATGGATAGCAATGACGGCATAGAATTACCATTTATTGGCTTTTGAGGCATTGCGAGTGAATTGTTGCTAAAAAGTTTAGGTATATATAGGAAGTTTGGTCTCAAATCTCTCTTCTCTAATTCTACCACGTCGCCATGGCTTAGTGTTACGTGTAAGACATGCCGTTTTAATGGTGCAGATTCATCCGCGTGTTCTCTCTTTCGTCTTTTTTTTTTCTTTTGGGAATCTTATTTCCTTTCAAATAGAAATAACGACAACAGGGTGAGGTTGATGATTTGTCGTTTTAATGGTGTATTCTCATATAGTGAGGCGTGAGGAGGATAGAGTGGACACAGAAAAGCACAACACCAAAATTGCACAAAAACAACACTAAAAATAACCCCAAAATTGCACCTAAATAGTTGCACTAGATTAGCATTAAAACAACACTAGAATTGCACTAAAAGAAGAACTAGATTTTCACAAAAACTACACCAATAAATAAAATGAAAAACAATAGCAAATTAGATGAATATTTTAGAGAATATCAAAAAGTGCATCAATTGTTGAAACATGAAGGACTATTAGTGCTCCATGTGAAAAGATAAGAATTACTTTGACTCTTAACTTAAAGATAAATGACAATTTTGATCATATTCTCCTCTCTACATTCCATGATCTGTCTCTAAACCTACAACTTACATTAACTCCTTTATGTATCACGTCAATCAAAATTATTTTATCCGCAAATGATATACAGTATCACCAAGGAAAATAAAAACGTGCTAGGGGTTGATTTGTGGTGCAACTTCATCAGCACAGCAAAGTACTCTGAGTCTCCTTCCACTATTCTTACTCGGGTCTTAACTCTATCATACACGTTTTTAATAGACCTAGTGTGCATTACAGATACACCTCTAGCCTCCAAGCACCTCTATAAAACCTCCTGGGACTTTACCCTAAGCTTTTATAGACCGATTAACATATGTGAGTCCATCCCCCTTCCCATATACTGCACCACCAGTCTTCTTACGAGATGAATGACTTCTATAATCAAGCCGTCCTAGCATAAATTCGGATTGATTTTTTAAAATAATCACTATTTTCTTTACTAATATTTCATATTCACTAAAAGCTTACTAGTATCTAATGTTAAGACCTATCAAATGATAACATAACATGTGTATTCACATACACTATTAGCATTATTTATACTATATTTTTTCACCTTAATTTACCTCTTAATCTTGCCAAATTTGTATTCTCTTAATCTTGATAATTAAGTTCGTATTGTTTGCTATAAACATCAAGTGGGAAAAATTTCTACCTTTAAATTCTTTGATACAATAGGACACCACACAAAATAAATAAATCAAAATTCTATCATCTTGAGAGTCAAGATCAAATTTGACATTTCACTTATCACTTAGGTGATAAATAAAAAATGTCTTAACAAATTTTTACAATTGCTAGTGTGACATGTGAAATATTGGGCTAAATTCCAAGCAAAAAAAAAAATATCGATGTTTATTGAATTTGACCCTTAAATTATTACACCTTTATCAAATTAGCAATAGAAAATTAAAGGCAAAATCTCATACTCAATTGATAAAGTTTTACGAATAACTAAAAAGCTTTGCTCATAAGCACTATACTGTTGAGGAATAAACATATATGTTAGATTATATTAATTAATCTAAACTCATAATCATGATATTTCACTCAAAATGTGATAGAAAATATTTTAATGTTTTGACATGTTGAAATAAAAAATTCCAAAATAATTTCTTTTAATTGTTAGTGTAGCGTGTGATGTATTGAATTTTTTTATCTCTCGATATTTTTATAACTTTGTGATATATTGATTTTTTTTATCTCTCAGTATTTTTAGTTATAAAGAACTTGAGATATGTCTATATACTAGAAATTTGTGTTAATTTATATGAACGCTTCAAAATCTAAATACCATAATTTATCTTCATTATATCAGTTAAACACTTCAATGAATATAAACAATTATATAAGATATTTCCAAAATTTACCTGTTATATTTGTGTCAAGTATCCACAAAGTACAATATTGAATTTAATTATCAATTGATACTGAATTGAGGTGTCTTAATACACTATTAAACCTCTTTATAATGACAATGTTTCATGATTTGTATAATAAGGTGTTGTAATATATGCATATTGATATTTTTGATATATAAATCTCAATTAATTGTCATAAACAAGAGTATACAAAATCAATTTGTGTATTAAAAAGAAATACTCTTTTCGTCTCAATTTAATGTTTCATGGTTTGTATAATAAGGTGTTGTAATATATGCATATTGATATTTTTGATATATAAATCTCAATTAATTGTCAAAAACAAGAGTATACAAAAATCAATTTGTGTATTAAAAAGAAGTAATCTTTCCGTCTCAATTAACGTGACACTTTTTTAATTTTGAGATTTAAACAAGGTTATTTTTTACCATAAATTTTTCATATACTTTTAACTATTTTGAATTGTCAATTATTGCGACGTATAACACTTTTTACGTAGTTTAAAAATATATAAATTTCATTTCAAAAATTGAAAATCTAACGTACAAATTTTTGGTTAAACTTAAAATGTTTGACTTTTGAAAAATGAAAACTGCCACTTTATGTGACAATTCCTTTTTCAAGAGTCAAATAGTTTAAGTCTAATCAGAAATTTCAATCTTTTAAAAACGAAATTCATATATTTGTAAATTACATAAAAATAAGTTATAATAAAAAAATGTTTAAAATATGTATGAAAAAATTCACCGTCAAAGATAGACTTGTTTGAATCTCAAAATCTAAAATATCTCATAAAATGACACGAAGGAAGTACGTAACATATTTCTTATTAAATTGCTTAACTAAATACGAATACTAAAAAAAAAATAGAAGTTAAATATATTCAAAGTATAAGAAATTCAAATTTTTTAATTTCAAATCTCAAATTCAAGCTATAAATATGAAAAATAGTAATAATAATGAATGAATCGAATACGAATATCAAACACCGAACCCGCAAATAAAATTAAAAAAATTGAAGCCCTTTGAGGATCAGTTAGGACGCAGTACCCGCCACGTTGTGATTTTCCTTAATTAACAACTTTAACTCCGGTAGCTTCTCTCTTCTCCGGCTTTCTTCAAAGCGGTTGACCCAACTCCGGCGAAGTACCTAAATTTCCGATCAGTTTCCCCTTACTTGATTATCCGTTTCTGAAAAATTTTAGTACTGAATCCCGAAATTCAGTTTCAGGAACTGAGAAAAACGAAATGAAAAACGGAGAAGTAGTGAACGGAAGAGGAGGAGTATGTTCATCGGAAACCGTTAATGGCGGCGAAGATGTGTTCAGTTGCGAAAAATCCGATGCTTCCTCTGCTGATCATCTTGTAATTATGGTACACGGTATTCTAGGAAGGTGTGTGTATATGAATTTTGTATTCCTGTTCGACTGTGCCATTCATTTGTGCAGTATCGAAGTTGAAGTAGTTTATTGATGAAATTGAAGTATTATGATCTGATTAGAAGGGGGAAATTAGGGATTTTGATCTTAGGTCTACTGTTCTAAGGAAAAGAGGATATTTGTTTAGATTTTGTTAATACTCTCTCTGTTTCAATTTGTTTATCAGATTTTGATTAAAGATATGTAGAATGTATCAAAATATTCTTTAATCTTGTGGTGTTTTACATGTAACATGGAAAGCTGAAATTGAAGAGTTTCCATAAAGGGAAAGAGACATTTTTTTTGAAACGGACTAAAAAGGGAAGTCAAATAAGTACATTGAAACAGCAGGAGTAGTTGTTTATTTAGATATTTTCGTATGCACTTATTGGAGTGATTTGGATTGCTTCATTATCATGGAAATTTTATGCATAATTGGTTGACTAGATCATATTCATCTATGCAATTTTTGCGACCATAAAAAAATTTCCATGCCAATAAAAGAAAAAACTGCTTTTACACTGTATGCTGTGTTGATTAGTTTTTCTCTTGTTGTGGAGGGGTTATCTTCAGTTGGAATGCTTTGTTGCTAGCTGTTTGAATTCGTACTGCGTGAAACAATTTTCTATTAATTCTCTGGTTATCAGAAAAAGCAAAGGTACTTATACTTTGGTTTTGTAATCCATATATTTCAACAGCACTACAGATTGGAAGTTTGGTGCTGAGCAGTTTGTTCGGAGGTTTCCTGACAAAGTTTTTGTTCATTGTAAGTGCATATATCTGGAGTGGCATTTCTATTTTCACATGCTCGTTTCTGCATAATAAAATTCCTCTACACTTCATCCCCCCTGCACTTACCATTTTGCTGCTTTTGTCAAAAAAATATCAGGTATACTTTTTATTATTCTCTGCCTTCTACATTCATATGTCTGATAAGTTGTTGCACTCTTGTCTTAATTGTATATCATCTGTTCCGAGTCCGAGTAAAATGCATATACATGAGAACAAGGTATGAGGATTAAATAATCATCCCGACAGGAACTGCATTTTCCTGTACAGTCACATTTGATTGTGTTCCAGCAAATTTTCGTTGCAAATTAGATTGTAGATTGAGGTTATTGTTCCTGGTGGAGGCCAAAGTTATTCATCTGACTCTTACTCTTTGTTTGGTAATATGAAAATTGAAATATCATTTATGTTGCTTAATACAACCTTTTAATTGCCTTGATGGAACTAATTTCTTTAACTTAGAGATAAAACACGTAAATGAATGTAGTTTAGGCCTACAACATGTTGGCTCCTGTAGTGGAGGAACTTGTAAGAAGGAAGGGGCTTAATTGAATCCCCGTCGTCAAAAAATTATACTGTGTGAATTAGGCAAAAATGACTTCTTTTTTATATATAAATGGTTGAATCCTATGTAAAGGGGAAAATCTAGTGTAGTTGTAAAGGGGTTTAAAGTTGCTTCAGTTTACAAGTTCAAAACTGAACAATGAAATTCTTGTATCTTTTGAATCCACTTGTATTTGTGTTAGTTTTGGTGTAAAGAGATTTGTAAATGACATAGAACCTATGTTAGGCTTTATTGAATCTCTGTGAGAAGAACAAAGATTTACTCTTAGGATGTGGTTCTTTTTTAAGCAGTAAAGTTGGCTATCAGCACAGGCTTTGTGGTAGAGAAATTATCTAACACTGTTACCTTATCAAACAAAAAATAGAAAAAAGATTCCACGTGTATAAAAACCTCGCTCCGTCACCGCCCTCGTTTTTGACATGCTTCTTATTTCTTAACCAAGTATGTGAACATATTTTGTTGATGAGTGGTGGTGACGCTGGAATTCAATAAATTTGCCTGCTTTATTGTCTGTGTTGAAGTGTATGAACTGCCTCATCTAGAAGTATAAGTTATTAGAAAGGGGATACTTTAATTTATAGTTCTACATCATGTAGATACTTCCATTTGAGTAAAGCAAGTCAATGTGATACCACAAACGAGTCATGCTTGTTAAAATTTGCCAAGTGCAGAGGTGTATTATATCTGCTAAATGACAATATTTTTTCTTCATAAGATGTAGATATCATTTTTTACGAGGATGGGGTGCTACTAAGTTTTTCTTTATTTGCTCACCTTCCCATTTTTTAATTAAGAGTGGGAAACTGTGTTCACCGGATTCTTCTAGTGAAATTGCCAACTCTTTCTGATTTTGCGTAGTTTTTGAGCCGAGTGCTAATTAGCTACTCACAAGATCGTATGGACATTTGTACTTTTGTAGCATCTCTCTTCTTGAGTTACCACATGTGTCCAGTATCCTATGGTTATTGATTATAAGTGCACAGAGAAATGGAATACCAAAAGGAGGACTAAAGAGAATGATCTTCTCTGCAGGTAGTGAACGTAATATTGGAAAACTAACATTGGATGGTGTGGATGTAATGGGTGAGAGATTGTCAGAGGAGGTTAATTTCTTCTAATACTATTCATTCATTTTATTTTTTTTTTTGCTTCTTTCCATCCTATCCTTTTTCTAATATGTTCTCCAGATCTTGGTATGTCTACCAATCTACTAACTATGTGGAGATGGATTTAGGTTCTTGAAGTGATCAAGAGAAAGCCAGGTCTGAAGAAAATTTCTTTTGTCTCACACTCTGTTGGAGGGTTGGTGGCAAGATATGCCATTGGGAGGTTATATAGACCTCGTAGAATAGAGAATACTGAGGATTTATCAGCCAATGCATGTGTAGAAGGGTTGGAGGGTTGCACGATAGCTGGTTTGGAACCAGTTAATTTTATCACTGTTGCCACACCTCATCTTGGTTCTAGGGGTAACAAGCAGGTACCAGCGGTATTATTTAAATCTTATCAAATACTTAAGGTAATATTATTGTGATTGAGGAAAATGGATTTTTATCCTCCTTCAATATGCCTTTGTCTCGTTATCGGTAAATGATGCTTATGAGCAGAAGATATAGATTCACACCTCCACATTTTGATACTTCTATAGACTGGGTTTAAGGGTCATCTGGCATGCCAATATAATTTCCTTTCAGATTCGATTGCTATCCATTACCCTATCATGATTCTTGATGGGGTAACCTCCTGTTTATCAAGTCTAGTTAACATATCTCTAAATACCCTTGATACACATTTAATTTTTTTCATATTTCTTTGTCAATTTTCTTGTACTGATTTCCAAAAGAAAACGAAGTGGTGGTTTTAATTTCAAAATCATGACTAGTTTTTCTAGACCATCTACTTTCATTTCCGTTGCAATCTTAATGCAAAAGTATTGATATCTGGATAAGTTACTGCAATGAAGGAGACTTTTGGTCTACAGCAACAAAGACCAGAAAAAATGCAGCAAATTAGAAAAAACGGCCAGGGCGAAGAAGAGCGTCTGATATGTGGAGGTGCCAGTTAAAGGAGATCAAAGTGGGGTTAAGGTGGAAGGGAGATGATGTGTGTTAGGATGTTGGGGGAAATAGACTCATGGGTGGAGGGATGGGTTGATGCAAGGTTCGGGGAGTCCAAGAGAGAGGTTGGGGAGAGCATTTGTGGTTAGAGGGAGCTTCAATTTTTCATTGGTGGGGGGTTGAAGACGAACTTGACAAAGGAAGGTGAAGTAGCATTGTAGGGGCACATGAGTGAAGGAAGCAGAAGAGCAGCCATGAAAGAAAAAGAGTGCCCTTCTTCCAATTTACATTTGAGGGTGCCAGAAAGTCTTTTTTCCCTGCTTATGTAGTGGGAGTACAGACCTTTATCCAAACTCCATCCATGAATAGTTTTATCTACTTTCAAGTTGAACTATTCTAAGTACGTTAAATGCTGCCCAATATGAATCTTCTAATCCTGCCATACATCATATATCTGCATACTGGCCAACCTCTTAGATCTTGTCATTATAGTCTCTGACTCCCTCTATATGTTGTGCTTTAGGTTTGTGTTTTCTGAGTTTCTAAAAGCGTAGAAGATCTTTACTCTTTAACCTTGGCACTTTCTGGTAATAAACACTGTTCTTCCACAACTCAACTTCTTTAAGAACTGCAAATCAGTGACAGTTCTGCATTGTACCTTTCTGTTTGGTTTACTGAGCTATAGCTTAGAATTAGTTTTTCTGGAAGTGATAGTGGTTAGACGTACATAGAATTTGATCCCAGGATGACCGTGGAAATATGCTCTTTATCAAACTATTTGGAAGGATTGAGGTGATTGCCAATCTTTAACATATTCTATTTGTTGCTATATCTGATGTATGTCAAAGTGCATTGTTCCTGTTTTCTCAAGTGTGTTCATATTTGTATGATTTTGAGGTTTCTTCCTTATCTAAAATATTAAATATGCTATGTCAGCTGTTGAACCTTTTGGTAATATTAATGTTTTAAGGTATTGTCAGGTGCCATTTCTTTTTGGTGTAACTGCCTTAGAGAAAGCTGCTTTCCATGTAATCCATTTGATATTTAAAAGAACAGGGAGGCACCTTTTTCTTTGCGATAATGATGAAGGGAGGCCTCCATTACTTAAACGCATGGTGGAAGACGATGGTGAACTACAGTTCTTGTATGTTACAGAGATTAATAAATTACATATAGGATTGATTGGTCCTGTGTTTACTGGGACCTGTAGTGAATATTACTTTATAGTGATGCTGATTAGTTGAAAAAAATCATGCATGTAGGTCTGCGTTGCGTTCATTCAAGCGCCGAGTTGCATATTCAAATGTTGGCTATGATCGTATCCTTATTGCATTGTTGAATCAGGCATTCAGCAATTTTGATACCCTAACTTCTGATATAGACCATTTTTCTTTAACAATAATTCTTTAGATGTTGTTGGTTGGAGAACATCATCTATTAGACGTAATAATGAACTACCCAAGGTACAATCGTTCTGTAGTATGTATTTTAGCTGCCACCTATTAAATCTTATGTGAAAAACTGTTTTGGTGTTTATAGTGGGAAGACTCCTCTAATGAGAAGTATCCTCACATTGTGTATGAAGAACATTGCAAGGCATGTGAGGGTGAGCAGGGTGAGTCTGTTGTGAAGGAGGATGATTCTTTGGACAAGTTGGAAGGTTCGTTGCTCTTTCCTTACGAAAAGAAGTTGGCTTTAGGTCACACCATTTCTTGGTTCTTTTAGTTCCATCCTCCTCCCCCCTTCTGGGGCCTTTGATATAATTTATAATGCTGCTCTCTTGTACATGCATGCATGACTGACTTTAATTTTGGATCGGTTTTCTAGTACATACCACTGTTACAAGAAATAATCAATGTGTTGATCCTAAAATATTATGCCACTTGGCGATTTTGTTTAATTCGTCTTAGTTTGAAAACGGCACGAAGTTTCAGAACACAAAAGGAAGACTTTTGAACTTTTTGGTCATTAACTAAAAGGTGTGTGTAGCATACCAAATTACCCTTTGATCTTGTGGTTGTAAACAGGCCTAGTCATTCCTATAAGGGAGTGTCATTAAGGTAAATTGGGAATGTTACAAATAAAGGCTTACTAAATATATAGAAGTGGCATTCTTTCTTAAACAAACTAAATAAATCGGAACGGAGGGAGCATTAAGCTTGTAAAACAGAGATGGTATCTAGCCTCCCTCTGTGTCACATAGGTCCTTCATTTTCCTTTTATCAAATCTGTGTCGGATGGAAGCAGGTGTACCTTGGGTGTAAGTACTTCATCAAAATACACTAAATATTATGAAGAATAAGCTCCATGCAGTCATAAAAATACTTGCATCATGTGTAAGACAGGCCTCAACCTTTTCAAACATAGCAAGGTTTTCAAACTTGCCCAGAACTCTTTGGTTTGAGTGCTTATTATTTTGTTTTGGTCCACTGAATTCTGATTTCGCCCTTTGTATTGTATGCATGTGTGTATAGCCTTTCTTGGCTTCTAAATATTTCAGTTCTCATGTTTGGACTCTTATGCAGAAGAATTGGTGACTGGTTTATCTAGAGTGTCATGGGATAAAGTGGACGTTAGCTTTCACAGGAGCAGGCGTAGATTTGCTTCTCACACTGTTATTCAGGTCTCTCTTTCTCTCCCCTGACTACTGATAATTACAAACGTGATTGCCCAGAGCATTTTTAGATAATTTAGTGGTTCTCCTTGAACCACAGTCAAGTCTCATTTAATTAAGTTGATGGAAGTATGAACTCTACCTATTTTGCTTAATGTGTAGAAGATAACTTTCATTCATCTACCTCACAGATTTACGAGTGAAAAAGTACGTATGAGACTTATGTCTTTGTCCTGTGTGTTCATGTGTTGCATCCTGGTGTTTGCCAATTTTATAGCCTCAAGAATTAGTTTGAAAAAATATTAACTAATAATGCAGATTGAACAAGGTTTTAGTTTTGGCGACAAACTGCATTGACCCACAATTTGCGTTTTTGAAGCAGGGGTATTACTATTCCATTTCCTTCTATCCTAACTCTCGTGCATACATCTTCTGTATAACACTATTTGACCTCGGATTACTAGAAAAGTGAGATTTTGGCTTGAACCATGTCTCTTTCTGGACCACTTTGTCACTTTAGACATATAGTTGATATAGTGGAGGAGTGCCTGGTGCTAAAAAATGAGAACATCATTATAGCCCAAGTGGCTGAGGTGATGTTTGCAACGGTGAGAGAGCTAGTCTAAGACATTGCCACTTTAGACATGTAGATAACATAGTGGAGGAGTATGTGGTGCTAAAAATGAGAACATTATTACAGCCCAAGTGGTTGTGGTGGTGGTAGCAATGGTGGGGAGAGCTAGTGTATGATATTGACACCCTTGTAGCGTGTGATAAATTTTACACTATTCAATTCATTTAGTCCACTTTGTAAGCCAGCTGGAGGAAAGCATTATTAACTCACTTCGTTTTTAGTTTGTCCCAAAAAAAGGACAGCTTGTGTCTTTAGAAACTATTTAACTTAATGAGACTGATTTATGTCTGTAGAAACTATTTAACTTAATGAGATTGATATATATGTCAGAAAATATCTATGGCTTGTTTAGACCACATGTTTCAAAAGTCTTTCTTTTGTTGTTAAACTCCCTACACAGTCAAAAACTGTCACATAAAATAGGACAGAGGGAGTACAATTTAAAGCAGTAAATAAAAGTAATACTTGTAGGCGCTGAAATGCAATGTGGGCAGGGGTGGATCCAGGTAGGGGGTCATCCGAACTCCCTTCAGCTGAAAAGTTATGTATTGTTGATCTTATAGGTTGTTTAGAAAGGAGAATAGTGATTTGAAAGGAAGAAAGTTTATAATATTCCTGTCAGTTTCCGTATGTAATAGTTGAAAAGATGGTGAAAGTAAAAAACGAGGAGTATATCTTCCTTGGGTTTACAGTTTGTCTTCCCAAACAAGGACAAATCAAATATATGCTTCCGTTTTTCCTTTTAACCAAACTCTGAAGTTCCAACTTTTCTCACTCTCTTCAGTTTTCTCTCCTTTGTATTTTCTCATCCTGTTCTCTTCGCTGGGGTTGAATCTTTCTCTCGCTTTATACTCTGTGACTAGAGGCAGTCTGTCATTCACTTAATAAACCCTGTAACTTGATCCAGTTTCCCATTTACTTCATAAACCCTGTAACTAAATGTAATTTATGACACTCGAAAAACTCTGTAGCTAAATTTCATTAAAAGTATATAAGAGTAAATGAAGTTTGTGCAGCATGGTTCTGGTGTTAGTGGACCGGAAGGGAACTCAGTATCTAATATGAGCGCTAACGCGCAAAATCTCAGCCTTCAACTTTCCAAGGGTACGGATGGCCCCTCTTTGCTTATTAATTAGCTAATAGGGGCTCAAGTTACATTAAGGACATATTTGGATCAACTATTGAATTGTAAAGGTATATGTGAGCTAAACTAATTAGCTAATTATGCTTACAGGTGAAGGATCAAAAAATAGATGCCGAAGGTGCTGATGTTATACAACATATGATCGATAATTTTATCGAATAGAGGCCAAAATCAAATCTGAAATTTTCAAGGTGATCAATGATTTGCATGTTAGTGTCTCTTACTTCCTTTTCTATCCTAGACTTTTGCATTTGGTGGCCTGTTGTGAAATGCTGGAAAAAGTAATTTGATTTTTTCATCTATGGTTGCAGGGAGGGGCATATCTAGAGGGTTTATTATTAGTTCACACGAACCTAGTAATTTTTGCCAAACTCTCTCTCTCTCTCTCTCTATATATATATGTATATATATTAAAAAAATATTAAATATCTACAATATGAGTGTGTAACTTTTATTATTATATTATTAACTTGAGTTTGTTATAAGAACTTGTAAGTTTCAAATCTTGGATTCGTTTCTGGGCTTTGCAGGTTAGGTTCTTCTATGAATCGTTATAGACAATAAGTCATTATTAGGAGCGTTATTGACTCATTGTGCCCTAGTGTCCATGGTAACAGTTCCATTCACCAATAATATATAGTACTTTCTCTGATTTAATTTGCCTGGTGCGGGTTACCTCTCCTATGTGGTTTACGAGTGATTGCGGGTTTCCCTTGTCATAAAGCAAATTAAAATGGCAATAGAAAGAGAATTATTGTGAAGAAAAATATGACAAATTCATAGGAAAGCACTTGTGGGAGTATATATGCAAGGAACTGTACCATAAGCAAATGTGTAATTACCTAAATAGTTAACAACAGATGATAATAAATACCAAAAGTCAAATACTATGAGTAGAGACTAATACTACGACTGGTATGGTGCTTTAGACTTCCACCAAGTCAAGACTATATAAATATGCTAATACTAAGAAATGCTGGATTGCCTACATTACTTTTTATGTATATAATAGGAGATGTTGGATTTCTTGGTTTCTTCGTGTGTTTGTTTGCAATAAATGTGTGTTTGTTTGTAATAAACTTTAAAGTAATAGAAAAATAAATTACAATCACAAATAAAAATATGAAGAAACATGATTTTGTTGATGAATCGTGTGGGTTCCTTGATTCTTTTCTCATGATATGATCTCTCGAATTATGAAAACATTAGTTGCGCATTTCTCGAACTAGTATGATTTGGATTTGATCTCTTTATGAATGTTCCATGAATTTGAGGAATATATATTGGCATAAACTACGGTTTAGGGTTAAGTAACATTCAAAAATTATAATTGAAATTGAATACACTTTGTAGAGTTTCACAAATTTTTAATTTTAATTGAAATCGAACAGATTTTGTAGAGTCCCACGAAATTTTAATTATGGCTTATATACTAAGAAGGAAGAAAGGTTAAGGGAAATTACTCAATATGGATTAATCTAGCAAACAACAAACCTCTATCATGAGTTTTTGAGAAATAATATAGAGATGTATCTATTGTGATTTTATTTACACGTTACTCATAATGATTTTGCAATATAAAAATCATGATAATTAGTTTTTATCCAATTGTGGTATGTGGATACTTGTTTTTGTACTGAATGTGAATTGTCTATGTTGGGGAACATACTTAACAGGAGAATTACATAGATAATTATATGATTTTCAATTTATTATTGAATTAAAGCCACAGTTCTTTTTATGAGGGGATTTTCTAAAATATTCTTTATGCATTTTATAGGTGGTCAACAAATTAATATACATTAAATCGTTTGGTTAGAAATAAATTAGTTTATGCGATAAACATTTAAAGACTATTTAATATCTTCAATCAAATAAAATAATCTTATATTCGATTTTGAAATTATTATAACTTATATCTCGATTCCAACTTTAAAGCAATATTAAAATCGCACATATGAAAGTAATGTACATTGTTATATAAAAATAAAATAAATTTATATATAGGATAAGATAAATTTATAACTTATTAAAAGCTTCTGGATATGTGAGACACATGTAGGTCTCCCTTGGCCCTAGTATGAAAGTTATGGGCCTTTTGGATTTTTGCGGCTGCTACCACTTGATATATGTCCAATAAATGCTTGAAAATATCCAATAACTCTATCTAGTCGTCTGGTTCATGCGATAAGATGAGATATTTCAGAATAAAGTTTATGTCAAATTTAATTTTGAATAATAAATATCCCTCACAATCGTATTATTTTATCTTGGTTTGGAAATGAGATTAGTTAAAAATTTATAATCTTGAAATAACTTAATCCGAAAATCAAACGACCCCGTATAGCTTCAAGTGGAAGATGATCTCAATGTTGTGCAATGGCATAACAATGTGATGCCCATTGATAGTGACAATGATGATTTTAACCAACAAATAATTGTATGTGGTCCATGTTAGGGATGTTGAGACAAAAGCTTAGCAACTAGTTATTAAAAGGGGGTAGGGAAAGGGTCCACTTATAGCAAGTAGCACATTAAGTAGAGTTAAATTTCCCTTGTAGATTTTTGTGAAATATAGTTTTCATAGGTTTGTAAAATTTGTCTATATACATTGCTATATATATATATATTGTACTATGTTGTGATCTATAAACTTGTCATTGTCTTGTCTTATATAGGAGTAATGCATGAACCAATTTCTTGGGGTCCAATTAGCCCTTAACTTGAAGCATTTGGAAAATGGCCCTCTATTTGGTTTGTACAAGTGTGAATTTTTTTTTTTGGTGGGTGTTGTTTTCTTATCTTATTTATCGGCAAAGAAAGATTCAGAATTTAAAGTTAGTGATTTATATAACGATATTAGATATAATAATAATTAAGTTCATGAGCAGATATTTAGTATATTTTTTTTATATATAGGCTTGAACTAGATACAAGTAATATATTCTAGTGAATAATAGGTTATGCTCTGAATTCTTCGGTGCGCTCTGTTCCAATCTATACAATATCATTTGAAATAATATGTAGTTTTAAATTAGATTTATACATAAATATGTCTCTTTAATAGTTAACTTGTTGACCTTATTTAACACTTATGTCTTATATGTTTTTACCAAGTTGCTTAATAATAGCTTGAAGGCATATTCTTTTACTAAAAAGAGTAGAAGATTGATGGAGGACTAATTGTAAAAAGTTAAATACACATAGTGTGTTCGGTATAGATAAAATACTTTATGTGAAATATTTTATTACGTTGACATGATCTTACATAAGAGGTTATGAAAGATACGAATCACGTTCGGATTATAGTTAGTTAGTTAAATAGTGAGTGTTGTTTGGCTTATTTTTCTATAATCTTAGTTGTACTATTAGTCTCGATATTACTCTAGTAGTATGAGTTTGGTTATTATCTAATATCTATGGATCTTTTTTTTAATACTTCGTTTATTGATTTATCTTATTATAACTATTGTTTAGAATGATTTAATAGATTCTTTATGGTATTTGTCAAATCTTTCTCGATTTTTATATTTATTTTTCTATGTTGTTTTGATCTATAAGGTTTATCAAGGATAAAACTTTTTATATTCAAAGCAATAGTAAAATCTACGTATATTATATTCTCTGAATATTTTTATGGAATTACATTAGATAGGAAAGTTTAATGTAAAAAAAAGTTTAACACACACAACATAAACACATTGTGAGACTTCTCAAATTAAAACAATATATAGTGCTTCTACTATCCACATTATTTAGTATTATAATAACATATTATCATTTTTAGGAATTCAAATTTGTTAATCAAAATTTACATTATGGAATGATATTTTTTAATAAATATGTGGGGGGGGGGGGGG
>NC_028641.1:74250543-74261517 GCF_001406875.1 Solanum pennellii
GGGGGGGGGGGGGGGGAAGCTCTATTAATTATGATGTAATGGAGTTTTTAATACATCACTTAGAAGAGCATTAAGTAATTAACATACTTTAACACAAATTACAAATTAGTCATCTACACCAACTCCATCTTGTTCTCTCTTCTCCTTTTCCGGCCAATATTCGCCGGAGCACCAGATTTTCCGGCATCCAACGGAAAATTCAGAATAGCTTTTCTTCCTCTCATCTTAAACGCTGCACAGTCATAAGCTCTAGCAGCATCAATATCAGTATCAAAAGTACCCAACCAAATCCTCGATCCTTTTCGACTTGGATCTCTTATCTCCGCCGCAAATTTCCCCCATGGCCTTCTCCTTACCCCTCTGTAATTCTTCTTCTTACTATTGTCTTCGTTAGAACCGGCGGAGCAGTCGAAAACTGGACTGAGGATGGTATCTGAATCGATTTTGAATTCAGGGAAATCGGAGCGGAGATTGAAGTAACGGGAAATTGGTGAGTTGGGTTCATTTGGGTATGAGGAATTGGGTGAATCTGAAAGGGAATTGGATGTAGATGGCTCTGTTTTTACTGAAGTGAAAACAGGGGAGATGTCATCGGAGGAGGAGATGTGATCGGAAAAACAAGAATTGAGACTGTTGATGAATGATTCTGTAGTTGTGAAATCTTCGAGGAGATGTTGTCGTATGAGTTCTAATGTTAATCCTTCATCTTGTTTCGTCATTTTGCAGTGTTTTGAGAATTGCAGTGAAGGTGTTTGTGTTTATGTCTCTGTGAATCTGAAATTTTTCTAGTGAAGGTGTTTGTGTGTCTCTATATATGGAGTAGTAGTGTATTATATATATACACACATGTATATATATATGAGGAAGGTGGGGTGGGGTGGGGTGGAGTAGGGGTGGAGGGTGGTTATGTCATTTTTTTTGCTTTTTCATTTATTTCGATAATCGTAGTGGAGTTCGATTAAATTTGAATTCGTGTAAAAAAAATTTATATTAAGGATAAAATGTTGTTTAATAAAGGTCATTTGTACTCGTAAGGACTTGAACTTAAGACTTTTCATTTATTTCGATATTCATAGTGAAGTTCGATTAAATTTGAGTTCGCGTAAAAAAAATTTATATTAAGGTTAAAATGTTGTTTAATAAAGGTCATTTGTACTCGTAAGGACTTGAACTTAAGACTTTTGATTAAGAATGAAAGAGTAGGGGCGAACCTAGAAAACTCTCTCGGTGAACAATTATGTTGTATATTTAATGTATTTTAAAGAATTTTTATGTCTGTATATTGATTTTGAACCTCCAAAATGTAAGATTAGAGATTGATTTAGTAATTGAGGGGTTCAAAACTAACTTTGAGGTTTCAAGATCTCAAATCTTAAGCATTACTTTTTTTCTTTTTGAACCCCTATAAAAATTTTAGATTCATCACTATAAAGGAGTACCTTTTTATTTGAAGTTCTCCATAGATGAGTAGTAGTATTATATATCTGCACATATTGAGGGGGAGAGGTGGTGTTTATGATTTTACTTTTTTCGGCTTTTAATTTGGTGTTTAGTATCATATTGGAATTCGATTAAATTTAAATTTTATCGAAAAGTTTTATATCGAGAGTAAAGCATTCTCTACGAAATAATTTACACTTGTGAAAAAGTCATACCTAAAATCTTTGATTAAGAATAAATAAGTTTGGTTGGTAACCCTGAGGGGTAGCTCGACTGGTAAAGGCCTGAGGACAAAATCCTTCAGGTCGCTATTTCGAGCCTTAGCAGGGCCACTGGAAGCATTACAAAGCGATCGTATCTCCAGAGCCCCGTGAAACTAATCGTGATGCACGCGCCTTGAAACAGTAAGACCTGATGAATATAATTAATCAAATTCGCAAAGCGATATCCGAAAATTACGACAAAAAAGAAAAAAAGTCTGGTTGGTGGGGTGGGTCTATGGCATTGGGTATATACGGTTTGGACACTGTTTTTTGATTTGTGTGTGATTAGCTGGAAAAAAGAGAAAGCAACTTTTTTTGTTTTTGGGTTAATTTTAGGAAGAGTTATCCATAGTGTGTAGCATATGACATGATTTGGCTTAATCACTTTTATATGGATAAGTTTTTACTATGATTGGATAAATGAGATTTTCTCTATTCTAGTATTTAAGTTTTAGGACCAAAGAAACTCAATTTATAATTTTCTATATAATCTATGTTAGCGGTATTAGTTAATTTAAAAGAATATTTATCTCACTATTTGTGTTATATTGGGATAGCTAATTCTATAAAAAAATTTAAAAAAATGACGATAGTTTGAACTTAATTAGATATTTATAGTTATAATTTATTTTATTACAGTTTATAATTATATGTTAGAAGGAGGAGCGAGACAAGTAGGATTAGAAAAGGAATGAAAGGGGCGAGTGAAATTTAGGAGAGAGAAAATGAATACATATTGTATTTGTTATATTGGGTTGTTTCACGAATTTAATTATATGTACCAATAAATATAATTGTGTCAAGTATATTTGTTCCTGGTGTATTCACTCGGTATCAAGGTATTTGAGTATATATGCAACTAGCAATAGATTTATATTAATGTATTCGATCGTGTTTTGTCCTTGGTATACTTTTGTATCATGTATTGTATACTTATTCTTATCTCGTAAAGATATAAAATCATTTTTCCTAATCTCCTATAAACTTACTCAAAGATGTTAAATTATACAATAAGTATAAATATCTAGTGACATAACCATCACCCTACATTATATTTTAGCACTTTTTATCAAAAGTATAATATGTTGTTTATTTTAATTTATATATTTTTTTTTTAAATAATATCACATAAATTAAAATGAAGTTGACTCGTAAATGAGTTAAGAAGGATGGGAGTGTGATGTAGCTCGTAGGGTGCATGGAAATAGATGCAAATTGTGTCCTATGACGTTGGAGAAGAGGAATTAATTTGTTGGTGTTTACAAGTGGTTAGAAGACAATACTTCACCTCTCATAAATATAAATATAAATATATAAACATCTCAATTGTATTGTATATAAATAGAATAAATATAAATTACTATCTTCAAGATAAAAATAAATGTAATATAGCTAAACATTCCTTTTAATTAATATTTTTTGAGAGACGGATGTATTATGAGAATGCTGGAATAGTTAATATAATAGATATAATAAGTTCTATAACTATAGTTTCGATAATTTTATGTGTTAAATCGATTTGTTATGGAGGCTACGATATGTATATTTTTATCTGTTGTATATTTCGCTTGCGAATATATAAATAGGGTAAGTATATACAAATTTTGTATTAAGAAATTCAGGAACTTTAAAACTTTCTTTGTATATATTCTCTTGCCAATATACAAACATGGTAATTTATGAGTGTGATTGTTTCATAAATCATATATAAATAGATAGGGTAAGCATATACAAAATTCTAAATTTATACAACCAGGAACTAAATTATACAAATTCTGAATATAAAATTCAGACAAAAAGCTAGAATTATGGAAACTGTAGCCGCATATTACAATTTTCTTATACTGTAATTGAAGGATGAAGATAGGATGCATCGGAGGACGAAGAAAACATAATTCACGTAGAATGTCATTCCTACTTTTAATAGAAATTTTTTTCTTTAAAAGAATTATATTTCGAAAAATTTAACTAATTGAACATGAAAAAAAAATTCTTCCAAACACACCCTTAACAAATCATCTAATTCAAAGCTTTATTCAAGCCACGAGTTATTTGAGTATGAGCAAAAGTCAAAAGTGAATATTAATTCAACTCAAAATTCATGAGAAAGGCAAAAGATTTTAGGATGAAATACAAATGGAACTTGTCATAAATTATTATTTATTAGTAGTTCAAAAAAGGTTATGGAACATCTTACTTTACAATAATTTTCACTATATACCAATGCGATGTAGTCGTAAGTATTCTTTCATTCTTAATAAAAAATTTCGTATTTGAGTTTCTATAAATATGAAGTTGCTTCTGTTATGAAGTGTTCTACCCCTAATATAAAATTTTTTTTGTACGAATCCAGATATATGAATATTGTACATCGAATCAGGAAAAAAAAACCTTTCACTATGTATGCTTTTATAGATATGCATGTATATAGTCAACTCTTTACACTCTTTTAACACCCATATATACACGGGACCAAAATACTAAGGACTCATTTGATTTGAGAATTACTTTTTCTTTTTTGACATATTTTTTTTAAAAAAAAAACAATTTTGATCTTGAAAAATTTAATTTTAATTTGAAGTTGGATATTGAATTTTAAAGATAACTTATACCCTACTAAATTATGGTATTTTTGAGTAAATAGAGAGACTATATTTCTTTTTTAACGAATAGAGTTACGTGATAATTAAGTGATACATGTGATGATAGAAAAATAGTAAGTAAATGATGAAATAGTTAAGTTTATAAATTCTAAAATAATAAGAAGAAAAAAGTCTTGGTTCTAAAAATCAAATTTGTCTGATTTCTTAGGGTAAAAACAGTTTATAACAACTATTAATAATAATAATTATAATAATCATGAGAGTAAATAGTTGCTAATATTTGATTTAGTACACCAACTTATCATTTCTAAATTCTAATAATACACTTTTTGAGAAGTTAATTATTCATGAGATTTCGTATATCTTATATTTATAATCAACAATACTCTAATAGATATCCGATAAAATTTTAGCGATTCAAAATATATAACTTAATTCAATTATATTATTACCAAAAAAAAATCTATTGATATTAAATATCTCTATTACCCATTTAAGACAAAAAGAAAGTTCACATAATTAATAGTAATTTGATTATATATATGAGACATAAATTAAAGTTTAAAAATATTAAACAAGTAAACGTGACTTCCCAAGTCAACAAAAAAATCAAATACTACTTTTATTGTCTTTGTACAAGTCAACAGTACCTTGTACCGTGAGTAGATATGTTGAATAAATGCTACATAAATGATATCAAGTGCCTTAGGATCAACTATGAAAGTTGTGGTGGAATCGTAAATATATTTTTATTTTTAATCAGATATATTTTCAATATTATAGAAAATTTTAAAAAGCCGTTAGAATTACAGTAGAGTTAGGTTGGAACAAGGGGCTCATTTGAATATTTTTAAATTATATAATATGTATATGAAGTTAAATTTTATTTTATACATTCACGATAAAATATTGAATTCTTTGATTTTTTTTTGGTGTAGTTATTTTTTATATTTTTAAATTTTCTTAATATAAAATTTTAACTCAAGTAATGAAGTCTTAAAAATAATTTGTTAAATACTTATATTTTACTAAGTAGTTTTAATCTTGTAAGTTTATTAAATGTGTTTTTCGTTTCTTTCTAACAACTTGTAGTTGTTAAATTTATAGTTTGTTTGACCATCATTGTGCATAAATAAGTTCTTCACATAAGTCCTTTTTTTGTGCAAAATTTAAAATTATGAGCTTCATATTCGAATATTTTTATAATTATAACTCCATATTGTGTATGCAAAATTTAAAATTATGAGCGAATAATTTAAAATTATAACTTCATGTCACGTATTTTGAAATTAAAAATACTTTTGAAAAATAAAACTATTAATAAAAAAAGTTTATACCTCCAAAATTCTTACAAATGCAAGTTGTGGGTAACCGTCCGTACCATGGGTGGACCTATAAAATTACTTAATTATAAATTTTAATATTTGTATATTCATAAAAATCTCTTTTATTTTTGTTGTTTCCCTTGGCCTCTTTAGTCTTTACATTGTATTTAATTAAGCAAAGAATCAAAAAAAAAAAAATGGCCTCCACTTGCTCAACATAATTGTCCCCAATAGATAAAATTATCACTATGAAAATAGGAAATTAAAATATCAAATTAAATTTAGATTCACGTTGATAAGTTAATTACGAGTAATAATTTTATTATTTATATCACAATATTTTATTTTCAAGTCTTATATGGAAAGTATTTGATACGAAGGAAAGTGTTTTCTAAAAATGTTTTTAAATTTTTTTTTATGTTCGATCAGTCAAAAATCAAAATATGTTTTTTTCTAGAAAAATAAGCATCTTATAACGAGAAAAATGACTTTCTTAATGGAAGTAGAGAAAAAAAATTATATCGATTTGCATTCCTTACTAATTGTGTCTATAGATCCCTACCCTTCAACACACATTCTCTTCACCCCTAGCTCCACCTCCGCCCCTCATAACCCTCATCCACACCATTTTACACTTACTTTTCTGCTCTCACCTTTCATATTATTTGTCTAAATTATATAAATGTTTTTAAAATAATATTTTTTATTTACTTATTTAATAAAAGAAAATTAAAAAAAAACTCGTTTATTTTTCAAAGAAAATGTTTTTGATGAAAAAGAAAAACACCCAAAATTTTAATAATTTATTTTTTCAATATTTTTAGTTTCTGGTACTCGCATTGGAATTCAATAAAATCAAATTCGCGTAGAAAAGTTTCAAATAGGAATATAATAAACTAATAAAACGCTTCTTAACAAAACCGACTCTGTATCTGGAGACTCCAACTTTAATTTTTTAATTAAAAATAAAAAAGTACTTATCAATTTATAAGGAAAGTTGTTGGTAAGATTTTAGTTAATAGTAAAGGCGATCCAAGTATCTTATTACGTTATATGATAATTAATAACTAAACATTTATGGTCAACTACTACTCTCATCTGTTCATTTTATATGGAGGAGATATTTTTAAATAAATAATTTTTTCACACTATTAAAAGGATATAATTTATTTATTACTATGTTTATCTTTATTTAAATGAGTGAATTTTTACCTACTTAAGAAATTATATTAAATAGTAATCATTTAATTAAGATAATTAAGTAAAATGATTCTGGATATATCAAATTCATTTAAAGATAAAAGTAGAGGTGAAAATGGACATAAATAGTGCCAGAAGAAAATACACAAAGGAAAAAAAAAAGAACATTTGGTTTAGGTGAGATTGAATTTTATTTTAGTTTTGAAAAATTATTTTTTAAGTGATTTTCTATTTTATTTTTTGAGGTTTTATAAGTAAAATATAGATTTATATGTAATATAAAAAAATACTATGGAATAACGAATTAGAGTCGATTGATCAATAATAATTAGGAGAAGTTGGGAGTAGGAAAGAAATAATAAGCTTAAAATATTATTTTATATAAATTTTTTTTCTACTCTATAAAAAAATGTCATTTTCCAAAAATAATAAAATTAAATAATTATTACTATCAGATAATATAAATGATAATATTTTTTTGTGATTTGTGAAACTTATTTTTCCATTTTGCAACTTGTAGTCCAACCTGAGTAGTACTATTGAAAATGAAATATGAAGTTCAACTAATAAATTAATTATACATGTTCAAGTTCAATTAAATGTGACAATAGATTTTCTATATTTATAGTAGTAATAGAGTTAATATTATTGTATTTAGAGTTGTTATAATCTTAAATGATATACTTATGTTTATGAAAAAATTATTTAAATACATATCTTATTGGATTATAACCTTTAAAAAAATTTGGCATTTAAAGAATTACAAAGTTTTTTTTTCGGACATATTCCTCCCCTCTCTGATACTTTTCTATTCCTTCTCGAATACTTTTCTCCCATTAAATAATGTATCTTTGCAATCTGTAAGCTATGTACTCGTATGTATTCTGATATATTCGAAATCTTAATTTTAATTTTTTTTTTGTAATTTGAAAAAGAATAAGGTAAGATATATTAAAATTTATGTGATTTTTTCATTATTTATTATATATCACTAAGTATAATTTAGCAATGAATATATTATTGTCATTTACCATTAAATGCTTTATTTGATTTAGTTATAATATATACAAAATTTTCCAATTTGCTAATCCAATTGGCTTTGTGCTTTCCAGAGAGATGATTAATTACAGCTCAGTAGTTCAACAATCAACTAATTTGGGACCCAAAATAAAACAAAAAACCCCATCACATTAAATTAATGACCATAATATAAAAAAAGTCTACTAAATGTCAATTTGATCTAAAAAAATAAATAAATCAGTTTATAACCTGACAAATTCCAAGTTGCAAAAGGTTCACTGAATTTCAGATTTTGTAACAAAAATAGACATCCTAACATAAAGACCCTACCCTACCCTCATAGAAACTTACAATATTAGATATTGAATCGAATAAATTCAGTAATATTTGTTTAGATTATATATTAAATATTTTTATGAATATTCAATTGTTCAATGACATGCATTCAGAATTATAATAAAATCACGAAGGTTTTTGATACATTCAACTCACAGTGTAAATTTGAGAATTCATAAATTTTTAAGTCTGATTTCGCTTCTGACACGAAGAGGCAAGAAATTCTACTATTTTCTTCGTGTTAATTGTTTTGACCTACTTTTCTTTTTAGTTCATCTAAAAAAGCGTTTCTTTAGCAACTCTTTGATTTTAACTTTTCACGTGACATTTTTAAGTTTACAAGATTAAAAGGCATTTCAGTATGTTTGACATATATATTTAATTTAAAATCACAAAATTTAAAAATAAAAATTCTTAAATCCCCTACTAAATCAAAGAAAATTAAACAAATTAAATTGAAAAGAATATTAAATTTAATTCAAACCATATACCCATCCATTGGCAGCTGGTTCTTCTAGATTTATATAGTTGCTTCATTGAAGAGATTAGACCGTTACACTATACATAAAGATGATATTTTTGCAAAAAAATATATAAATAATTATCTATATTTTGTCCATGTCTTGATTATAGTTTATGTGTTGGATTCAAGATTTGAATACTATGAAATACGAACTATACTTTGAGAGTATTAATTTTTAGAAATACATAAATAAATTTATCATTACTATTACTATTATCACTATTATTATTATTATTATTATCATTATTATTATTGTTGTAGTTGTTGTTGTTGTTATTGTATTGCATGTGTGTATGTACACATACGCTACATGCATGTACTTTTTCTAGCCCAAAAATACGTTTTCTTATGCTATGTATAATAACATGTATGTGCAGAAACACATATATATATGATTTGAATCGAAACTATATAAAGTGTTTGACTTGTTTGTTCTAGAATAGTTTTTCATTTTTCTCTTCAAATATTGTGTTCGAAAGTTGAATTTTCCCACTTCATATATCTTAGTTAATATTACGGTTTAGTAGTATATTCCTCTTAGCGAAGAAGTCCACAACTTTGAAATATACAATTGAAAACAAAATAAACAATAAAATTCACGTTCACCGATTGATATTGTAACAAAAATTTGTATCCTACTTTTCTTATAGATTTAATATTCAAATAATGGATGAGTGATCTTATGTGACGACGGAGAAGAGACAATCTATTCAAACATTATATCTGAAAACAATACATTACGATATTATATGATACAAATACAATATAATATGATACATTATAAAACAGTACATAACTATCATCCAATTAACAAAGTGAAAGCTTCTTGGTGCTAACTTATATGATCATTTGAGAGTTGATGAAGTTTTGTACCAATTTTCTTTTAGTGTGAATTAAGACAATTATTTTCTTTCTATTCCATAAATCTACTTAGACAAATATTAAAAATATATATATATATATATATGACAATGGTGAGGTTTATCTAAATTCTCACGACAAATAGTTTTTTATGGTTTGATTGACTTGTTGAGTTCACATGCAAATTCTTCTCAAGTGTTTTGACTTGTAGGCTCTTAAATAGCTCATTTTTCTCTTCATGTGTTCAATTTTCACACTTTATATATAATATATTTAGGTTTATGGTCGTTTCAGTGTTAGAGCTAAAAATTTATCAAAGGTATATTCAAGAATGATGGTGTGTAGCTATTAAAAAAATATGTTATCTGGGTTCAAACTACAAATTTTTTCATTCAAATGGACACCCATTACCACTATGTCAGAGGCGTAACTTTTGTTAAGGGTGTACAACTTTATATATATATATATAACTAATTTCTAACGAAGAATGTTAAATTGAACACCCTAAAATACGTGTAGCTCCACCACTGAATCATTTGATAGAATGTATAAAAATAATATTTGTGTATTAATAACGTTGAGGTTAGTGTCCTTCGAAATATTCAATTGGTTTAGAAATAGTCATTTATACAGATTACCGTAGATCAATCCCCTCTCAATATCTTTTGAATCAAATATATCACATATGGTGTGTGGTTGGTGAAAATTGCCAAAGATGAAAACAGTAATAATAAGATGACAATTTGACTTTACCCTTTGATGAATTATTGAAATTTGACATTTAGATAAAATGCCCCTTTTTTTCCTCCTTTATTTAACAATTACGTAATCACCTTTATTCACATGATTCTATTGTTGATTGATTTCAAACCTTCTTAGATAAATTTCATGTTTGCACGAAATAAACCTAAGTATGAAAAATATAAAAATAAACAAGATCCGTGAGTGAAATTTCAATAGTTCGTAATTTTCATAATTTTATATTGAAAAAATTACATTAATATACTATATTTCACTTTAATGATTTGAACCGTTAAAGTCATTCTTATAATTTAATTACTATTGTTACTTTAAGTCATTTGAGGGATACAAAGTTGACTTAGGGCCCGTTTGGATGGGCTTAATAAAAGCAGCTTTAAAAAAGTACTTTTGAAAGTGCTGAAACTTATTTTTAAAATAAGCAGTTATGTGTTTGGATAAAAGTGCTGAAGTTGCTATGCCAAACGTGAAAAGGGAAAAATGGAAGAAAGAGATGTTAGGGTTATGTTGTAATTTGGAGATTCTATAAAAATATTAAAGACAAAAAGATAAAAAGGTGGTCAACTTAAAACAGCTTATAAGCTAAAAAAAGAAAAGCACCTCTACCTCAGCTTTTAACTTTTGGCTTAAAATAAGTTTTTTTT
>NC_028641.1:74261587-74275011 GCF_001406875.1 Solanum pennellii
GGCTGAGCCAAACAGGCTCTAAGGGCCCGTTTGGATGGGCTTAATAAAAGCAGCTTTAAAAAAGTACTTTTGAAAGTGCTGAAACTTATTTTTAAAATAAGCAGTTATGTGTTTGGATAAAAGTGCTGAAGTTGCTATGCCAAACGTGAAAAGGGAAAAATGGAAGAAAGAGATGTTAGGGTTATGTTGTAATTTGGAGATTCTATAAAAATATTAAAGACAAAAAGATAAAAATGTGGTCAACTTAAAACAGCTTATAAGCTAAAAAAAGAAAAACACCTCTACCCCAGCTTTTAACTTTTGGCTTAAAATAAGTTTTTTTTTAACTTAAAATAAGTTGTTTTGAGTATTGCCAAACAGCTAAATAAGTCAAAAATCAGCTTTTAAGTCAGTTTGACCAGCTTTTAAGCTGAGCCAAACAGGCTCTTACTCTATTAATTCATATCGACACTGAATAAGTCTATCTAACAATATTAACATTACTTCTGTTGTATATCAAATCCAATCAATTTTAACATGATAAAAAATCGTTAGTCGAAAGAATATATTTCAAATAAAAGATAAAGGTAGGAGATCTCAGAAATTAATTAATACGTAAATTAAAGATAAAAATTTAAAACAAATAACAAAAAATAGAAATATATTTGAACCTTTTCCTTCAAAATAAACCTAACCAAATTAAAATTCATATTTACATGGAAAAAAAAAGAAGCTTAATCAATGAAATAAAAAAATAATTAAAAATATCCATGATTCAAAACATTTCCATTCTCTCCCTCCATCATTCCATGTGTTTCTTCATTTGTACCTATGCTATTTTTATCCAAAATTTCCAAGAGGTAAATTCCTTATTACAACTTGAAATCACTTCATACTTGTTCAAAATATTTCATTTTAGAAACTCTCGATACAATAAAAGACTAAATCTCAGTAGATCGACACAATAAAGGTCTAAATCTCAGTGGATCATGATAGCAATATAGTTTTGCTATACAATATTTCATAACATTTTAGAAACCCTCGACATAACAAAGGTAAAAGGTCTAAATCTCAGTGGATCGTGATAGCAATACCGTTCTGCTATACAATATTCCATAACATACTCAAGAGGACTCTTTTTGGTCATTTCACTATGACACCAAAAGTTGAGAATAACCAAAATTTGAATGTGGTGATAATGGTGACAAAGGTGGCACTTCAAAAATACCTTTTCCATTTCCACAATCCCAAATTGAAGACCAATTTGAAGGTGTTAATGGAGTTGCCACCATTTGTTCTCTTTTCACCTCTTTCTTCATTACAATTCCTTCATCATTCTCCATTTCCCCTCTTACCCTTTTCCCACAATAATTCGTATTCGAATTAAACTTCACTACATTTTTCTCAATCTCATGATTTTCTTGCTTGAAATTGCTCACCTCAAGTGGGAAATTCAAGATTGCTTTACTCCCTCTGAGCCTAAATGCTGCTCTGTCATATGCCACAGCTGCATCCATTGCAGTATCGAATGTTCCTAACCAAACTCGTGTCCCCTTTCTAGTTGGATCACGAATCTCCGCTGCAAATTTCCCCCATGGCCTTTGTCTCACTCCTCTGTATCGCTTTTTCTCCGAATTTTCCACCATTTTCTCCTTAACAGAGTACTCTGTTTTTACTTCCCCTGTTTTCACCTCCCCTGTTTTTGGCTCCTCTGTTTTTGGTTCCCCTGTTTTTACTTCCCCTGTTTTTGGTTCCTCTGTTTTCTTAACAGAAGGAATCGAAATGTTTAACGAAGGTTTTCGATCATTGAAACTTCTTTTCTTTTGGGGTTTAGCTTGGAATTCAATAGTTGAGTTATCGGAAAAACGAGAGACAGATTCAAGATTTGAACTTTGAGGTGTATTGATGAAATCAGGATAAAAAGAGAAATTGCTTTCAAGTTTGATCTCAGAGGTTAATGATTCTAAAGATTCCGAATTCGATGAGGTTTGAGAATAAAGTGTACTACTACTTTTTTCTAATGAAGAAGAAGAAGAAGAAGAATTTTCCATGAAAACAACATCATCAAGAAGATGTTGTCTTATCATTGCTAGTGAAGAAGAATCCATTTTTTTTAAAAAAGTAAATTTTTCAGAAAAAAAAATGTTTTGAAAAATATTGTTAATAATTGAATTGAGTGGAAAATGAAGAGTGAAAATGGAGATTATAAAGGGTGGAAAAATTTAATTTCAATGGAGGTTTCTTAGGGCCTTCTTGGTTAGAACAAGGAAGCCACTAGTGGGGCTTATCCATTTTCATTTTTTAAAAGTATATATGGTTACCACTTGTTATTTAATATAATAATAATAATAATAATTATAGTAATAATAATAATGGATGAATAAAGATATTCTTTTTTAATAACAAAAATAATAATAATGAAATAGATGATGTTGATTTTATGTTTTTACTGTAATTCATGATGTATCCTCCACCTATGGACCCCTAATTTCTAGGTTGCTTCCTTCAATTCTTTTCAATTACTTTTCTTTCATTTTTTTACATGAAAGAATGAAGAAAATTGATACTATAGGAAATACAATGAAAAAAACAACATATATAAAGTGAAATTTTATTTAAAAGAGAATGATGTGGTTATTTTTTAATTATATTTTATAAGAATAGAGAAATTATTTTAGATAAAACTTTATATTCAAGTAAACTAATAATATAATAATTATATTTTTATTTAGTATTTTTCATTTGTAATCTACATAAATAGATTTAAAAGGAAATTTTTTGAGAGAATTGGAATGCACCTTTTTGTTATCTATTAAGGTTTAAGACTTATGAACGATCGATAAGTTCTTTTCTTATTGAGAAGTTTTCAGTTTTAACTTTAGAAGTTAAAACAACAATAATAATATATTCAGTAAAATTGAATTTAGATTTTGGAGAGGATAAAGGTATTGAAGGTAGACAGATTGTTCTCGGAAGATCCTTGGCTCAAATACAGCAAACTCAAGTGTAGCAATGACAAAACTAAAGCAAATAACAATAAAATGGTGTGATAATCAAATATAAGAAACAAAAATTATAATAATATTAGTATAATGACAATGACAAACACTATTAAAGTAAGAATTTATTTTGAATAATTTTTCTCCATAATTTTATACTTGTAATATGAATTGATGGTGTAAAATTATTGCACAACCTTTAAAATATAAAATAGATAATTTAGACTGACAAGTAACTAAACACAATAAATAAAATTAATAATTTGAAAAATAAATTATTATTCTAGTATATGATGGAAGGGATATGGGTTCACATTACATGCCCTCCCTCCCAACAAAAAAAATATGTATAACGATGTTCTATCTCTTCAAAATTACTTAAATATATATACACTTATGTTAGTAGTCAAATTTATAGTCTTATGGTACAATAATTATTAAGTGCACCTCTATAATTAAGTTTGAGGGTTCAATTTCGATGTTTTTGGTTCAATAATATAAATTTAAAAGTTAAATTCGTTAAATTTAAATATTGAATTCTTCTAATTAAGATATTGTATTCATTCTTGAAATTTTGAATCCGCCAAATTACGGCTGGTAGTTGTTTTGACTATTGTTTCAATACTAATTATATTGTTTCCCCCTACAATATAATTGTCGATGAATGAAATAAATAAATAAGAATTATAGATCATAAAGCACCAAGTAAAACAGATTAAGTAGTTCTTATTTTATCTCCGATGGAACTATTAGGCATCGTTATCGAGAAAGTTATATAAAAGAAGCTTGTTTTGTTTATTTATTGTTGTGTTTCTGATCAGGTGAACCATCCTATCTCACTATTCTGACGTCAAGCGAACAAGAATCACTACTCGAAAGTGACCTAGGGTTGTGTTTAGTAGTTCATTCTTGTTGAGTTGAATCTGATGAAAAATTGACTGTCACATATCATTTTTGATACATCCAATATTAGAATCGCACTTTAACCTATATATACTTCTACTGCATTTTTTTTAAAAAAAAAATGGAATAGTTTTTCAAACCTAATACTAGTTAATTAAGTAAAAAATCTAAAAAAAAAACTAATACTTTTAATATATATTCTTTATTGGTATCCAATCACAACTTTTTCCCAAAAATATTTCTCCACTATTTCTAAAACATATATAGCTAGTGTTTATTCCTAAGTTAACATGAAAAAATGGTTTTACATTAGATATTATTTATGTATATTGCCTTTTTTTTTTTTAATATTTGTGTTGAAAATAATTTTTAGAATTCAAAATTATGTTTTAATTGCCATTTTTCCTGAATTTTTTCGAAATTGGATGAGTGAAAGTGAAATTTTACAAAAAAAAAAAACTTATCTTAACCGGATAAATTAAATGATCAAATTTCATGGCCAGAAATTATTTCCAATATTTCTTAAGAACTACTCTAAAATGTATAGTCAAAGGGGGTGTTTAATTTATTTTCATATAGAGAAAAAAAACTAAGCCAAAGCAAAATTTAAACACTTTACCAAGAAAAGAAAAAATTATTAGTATTCTCAAAGACATAAAAAGTTGTATCATGTATGTATATCACATGAATAGAAAGTAGCTAGCAAAATATGGCACGTAATCGACAAAAATAGCATAGTTTGACTTTATTGTTCCCTTTTTAAACATATTTTTCAACGATTTTTTATATTTTAATCTGATTTTTGTATTATTATACTATCACTATTTATAGTAATAGTAACTACTATGTATATACTTAGATATACTTGACTTGTATGCAACATCAACTCAAACAAGGCAACCACAATAAAAATTTCGAATCGAGTTTGAATATGAAGAAAATTATGTTGGAAGACGTACTCATGTAGAGTTTTGCAATACGCGATTTAAATTTAATTGTGACTTGAATGCAGACTTTGAATACTATGTCGATGATTAGTGTTATCCAATATGAACTCCGCAGTCTCCAATGTGGGATCCAGAAATTGGGTGGGAAACAAAAAGGTTGTAACTAGGGCAAGCAAGTATTCGTACGAGGCAAAATTAGAATTTAAAATTTTATTTTTTTCAATTATTATATTTTAACTTATGATTCATACATAACCAATAAAAATTTTAAGATGAATTTAAGTTTAAATCAAAATTATTAAATTCGATAAAACTCGTAACCTGAATTCTAACTCCGACCCTATTTTCAACCACTTGATTAAGAGTCACTATCTTTGCTTTGGTTGCTTTAGTTTTCATCAACTTGATGTTGGCCCTAGGAATTATCCAGGTTGCTGCCTTATTTTTTTTTTCTTTTCTTTATTGTCTTTTTCTTTCTTCTAATTTTGTTTATTTTTTCTGAGGTCTAAGGGGATGAATCTGGTCACTTTCTTTAATTTTAGGGCCTATTTTATTTAAAATTGAAATTAATCGCGTTAAGAATATTTAAGATTTTAATATGTATATAAAAAATGATTTTTTTATGTATGTATTTTGTATGATTTGGCATATATATAATTTTTTGATAAATAATATTTAACTGACAATCTTTTATTACATGTAACTAAAGCAACTAAGATTAATTTTTTAATCAATCAATTATAAAATATACTAATGTAGGGATTATATATTATGTGAAATTTCTTATTGGAAAGACTTAGTCATATATTTGTAATGCACATATTCTCATAATCCTATTCATATTATAATAAAAATAAATGAGTGATATTTGAAAAAGATAAAATGTACACATAATTTATCACTAATTTGTAAAAATAGAATATAATTTTTTAAAATATCCTCGATATAGAATTCAACAATTTAAAATATAAAAAGAATACGTAATTACTCATAATAAAATAATGCAAGGTCCATCAATAACAAATAAAAATATCGTATTTATATTGTATCTCAAATAAAATAATCCACAATTTTTTCATAATTTATGCAACTATATATCAATGTTTAATAACACCAAACCAAACACAACATCACATTAGGTATAGCAATTATTTTTTCTTGTTCAACAACCAGCCAAAAAAAATGTCAAATTCTATGCTAATTAATATTTTTTTTATAGAGGCATTATATTAGTATTAATTAATATAGCTTGTATCTTTCAGGTTTCAAATTTTAATTTAATTAATTATCAAAAGTAGCTGCACATTTTGTTATTTTGCCCTATTGTTATTATAATTACCTATATATGACAGAATGTTTAGCCAACATGATCAAATTTTTTCAGTTGATTAATTATTGTATATCTTTCATTATACTAGATTGGACTTATATATTACTGATAATGTACAATTTTCTTATGATATTAATGTAGTTTAATTTTTTTAAGTAGAAATAATCTTATGGCTCTTATGACTAATTACCGATTGAATTATTCTTTTAAAAAAAAAGATACTTTCAAAATTTTCAAATGTAAAAATGAAGATGTCTTTTGTGTAAAAAGAAAGAGTTCGGAGCCTAAAGGGTATAAAATATTAATAAAAATTTCAAAGCGATATATAAAATTTTATATTAACCAAAATAGTAAAATCGCTGGAACAACAGCGATTTTCTCCACCGAAAAAGCGAAAAAAATAATAAAAATTTAATCGAACAGAAATTTCACTAAAAAAAACAAAATATTTGTAATTAATAATTTAATAAAAATATTAAATTAACGATAATAACGATATACTCAATATTACCCCACCAATATTGAAGGAGGAATTGACTAAATCGACATAATATTCAGAAGAAGAAAAAAACTAGCCGCAAAGTATTGATTTCTGTAGAAATATCAACTGCAATTATTCAGTTAATTAATTATTAATTAATATAATTCAACTTGATCAATTTTTTAATCAAAATATCAGATTTTTTTTTTCAGATTCACATGCAGATTTCATCACAATGGACCATTACTCATATCTCATTATTCTAGGAGGAAAAGAGAGTTAATAATAATAAATTAGTTATACAAGCAAAGTCTGATTTTGTTACAAAATTGAGCCCATTTTTTTATTCTATTGTTTATTCGATAATCAATATTTACGTTAGAAATAATTAATTTAAATTTACATTAAATAAAATCATAAAATCAGGAGAAGTGTTTAGTCAAGATTCTCTTCATACATATTTAATATTTTGTTTGAATTTGAAATCGTTAATTAAAGGTGGGATCATATAAATCGATAAGTAATCTTTTTTTTTTTTTGAAATATGGAGAGAATAGTACTTTGGATATATATGAAAAACACATACACACTATATTAATGGGACTTTAGGTATACAAACATACATATATACACACTCATTAATGGGATATATATAAATAGTTTAGGAAATTTACTTTTATGTGAAATTTGACATATAATTTATGAACGAAAAATTACTTAAATATATATCTTATTTTATTATAATTTTTAAAATTTTTATTATTTTTTTTAAAAAAAGAAATTTCTATCGAATATATCACTCTCTTATCGCTGAGATACCCCGATCCCTCTCTCGAATACATTCCTCCAATATGTATCCGGGTGTCAAATCTCCTCTCTGTTATACATCTCTATCTCCTCTCTGATACATCCCTCGCCTCTTGGATACAACCTTCTCCTATGTATTCGAAAGTCCAATGATATATCTGAAGTCCATAAATTTTAAATAATTTTTATAATTTAGAAATTATAGTAAGGAAATAGTGTAATTAACTATTTAACACTGCGAGCTTTATGTAAATTATTATATTATATATTTATTAATAAGCAACTTTGACTTTTTCAGTTTGGTGAAACACTTTATTAGTCAACATAGTTAATAATTTAAAATATTTTTAAAACAATCATAGTTGAAAATTTTAAAATAGTATTATATATCTAAAAATAAGATGGAAGCAAATGAGAAAATACAACCTTTTGCTCTTATATAAACGAAAATAACCCTAGAAAGATCTCATATATGTTATTTTTTTAAAAAAAATTACGTTTAACAAAGACATTAAATTTAAAACAAATCGATAACAAGTTTCAAAACCATTATAGATTGTGTTACCTTAATTATAAGTATCTCCTCATTCCTAATGAATAAAAAATCTTAAATTCGAACTCACAATTGAAGTCAATTTAAGTATTTAATAATTGAACGATAAATCAAGACATCTTAGGTTAAATTTAAGTTAAATAAATATAAATTAAAACACAAAATAAAAGAAAAAAAATTAAAGATATATTAATTAAAAAATAAGTTATCTTATAATAACAATATCGATATAAGTTTATTTCATAGTTAATTTTATCTTATCATAAAATAAAGTCTCTTTTAAAAATATTTTCAAAATAAATTTGCACGAGGGGATATTTAAAAGGAGGTCAAATACATAAACAAATTCCTAAACTTGTTGAGTTTTTTCCCTCAGGTACCTCAACTACGTCATTTTTCAATTGAATCATTGAACCACCCATAATTTGTATCTTTAAAACACTATTGGTTGATTTTGATCAGCTTTTCTATTGTAAATGTCTTCAATTGTGTTCGAATTGTAATAATTTTGATTGAAGGAATGAAGACAAACCGTGTTAGTCTCATTTGTTTTCGAATGTGTTCAAATGACTTAAGTAAAACACAATTATTCTCAAACATTTTCACTATCAATTGGACTAATGATTTGTGGAACAACATATGTATCCTCTATCAATACCCCTCACAAATCTGGTTCCACATCAGACAACGGTGTTTGTTTAAACGGAACAAATTATAGGAGTTCAATGATTCAATAGGAAAATGACGTAGTTGAGATACATGAGGGAAAAAACCCAACAAGTTTAGGGATTTGCTTATGTATTTGGCCTTAAAAAGGAATTGGTTGGCATCAAACTCAAGACATGAATTAGTCAAAAGTCAAAATGTAAGACTGGTGATAATTAATTAATAAAAGATGGATTATCGTCAATTTTCAAATGTTGAATGTTGAAAATGATTATATGTTGTCTGATGCAAAGACTTTTCTTTTATTATTTTTGTCAAAGAAATCGAATTTGTATCGAGAAGTTTTATATTAAAATAATTAATCTATAATAAAAATAATTTTATATTAAAAGAAATTAAAATTAAATTTTTTTACTTTATTTATCATTTTATCATAATTCTCATTGATTATGATTTCTGTTTATTACTTTATTATATTTGATTTTAAATATGCATTTGTTTTTAACTTTTTATAAATAAATAATTATTAACGAATTTTCTACTTTTCACCAAATCATTATTTTGAAATAAAATGGTAGTCTATACCTAGAAGAATATTCTTGGGTCCACTCATAATTCATGCATATGTATATGTACATTGTATCAAGGTGGCACAACTGTCCCATTGTTAAATAAATAAATAAATAAATAAATAAATAAATAAATAATAATATTTATTTAATTATTACTAAGATATTATCAAATTGGGATTATTTATGTTCCAAGTACGTATCTAAATGTACATAATTTATCTTTAGTTAAAACATATAAGATGTTATTTTATGACTATATTTTTTACCAGTTACCTAATATGATAATTGATAGTAATAACGGTGAATATAGTAATAAAGATATGTATGATTGTCTCATGCGTATGATAAAAGACGGTCAAGGAGTTTTTTGTAAGATAGTGGAGGTGATTGGTGGTGAAGATGATAGCCGGTGTAGGTAAATATTGATGATAGAGGTGTTTGGTGAATTGATGACGACTAGTTGGAAATGGTTAATGCTTTGGTGGTGTTAGCACATCGTTGTTGTGAGCATGATAATTTGATTTATTAAAGTTGAGCCAAACAAAATTTTAAGCTCCGTTACAATTGGAGATGCTTAGTAGCTTAATTAATCGATATGCTAGTTAAATTTTCACATTGTTAATAAGAATTTGATGGCTAGTTGAAAAAATAAACAAACAAAAACTCCTATATATACAATTCCATCATTTGTTGGTAGCATATAATTGACCATATTATATGTTGTTGTTTACTAAAAGTGTGGGATTCCAAAGGGAGACAATGTCAATATCATTAAGATTCAAGTAGATTTGCTGAAATTATCAAATGAAATATTATTTGTACTAGAGAAAGCTCATCTATATAGTTTCTTGCAAAATGACAAAATTAAAGTATCTTTTAGTAATTGACAAGTAATGTGGGGTTTTTCAAATAAAAATTTTAAACTTTTAAATGATATGATAACACGGCAATATGACATAAAAATAAAACTTCTGAGATTGAATCTTATCATTACTCAATGTCAAATAAATAAAATAAAAAATCATATGTTTAGACGTGACAAAAAGATTCAGATGTACACGCGAGGTGATAGGGTGACTGGGAGTGAGAATAATATAACTAAGTAAATAAAGATATAGAAATCATAAATATGTAAAGGATTGAAGCACGTAATTGGCCGTTGGCCCATAAGAAGACATTTCTTAATCATAAAGAATACCTTATTGACTTGTTCGAATATCCATTTAACATATTTACAAATTAATTAAGTTTTTAAATTGACCGAATAACATATACAATCGAACCAAACCTACTTATAAGTAGCCCTAGTTGTGTGGGTTGCATGATACTTGCACACAGTGGCGGAGCCACATATACTTGAGGGGTGTTGACCGACACCTCTTTGTCAGAAAATTATATTCTGTAGTTAGGTATGAATATTATTTTTTATGGGCCCGTTTGGCCATAAGATTTCCCAAATAATATTTGGAAAAAATTTGACAAATAATGTTTGTTCATACAACTTGCAATTATTTGGCAAATATTTTTGGCAAATATCCCAAATTCCTAAATACTAGTTTTTTCTAGTATTTGGACCAAATCTCATTATTTGGAATCTTTTGAAAATTATATTTTTATTCCAAACTTTTATCTTTTACAAAAATATCCTCTATAGTAGTTGCTTGCGTTATATTACATATTTTTTTATGTGAAACACCAAAATAGTGATGAAATATTTACTGAATATTAAGTAATGATTTGATTGTTGATGAAAATGATGAAAAATTGGCTCAAGGTAACAAAGTCATGCACTTTGTATACTTCACGATGTATGTAATGATGTTTGTTGCACTCACTCCAAATTATCACATTGCTCTAATATCATGGACACTATTTGTTATTGTCGTAGTGACTTGTAATACAAACCTATAGTTAGTTTTGATAGTTCTAAAACTTATGGATATAAATCATATTTTTCTAAAAAGGTGAAATATATTTTCCAAATTCTATGGCCAAACAAATGGTGAAATTTCACTCAAATTTTCACTCAAATAATATTTGCCAAGAATATTTAGAAATCTATGACCAAACGCTAGCTATGAATATAGACACTTTTTGACTTCTACACATTTACTTTTTTATGTTTTGACACACTTCAACTAAAATTCTATCAAATTAAAAATAGATCATATAGATCATATTATAATTACCCCTATCGAGTTAAAATTCTAAATCCCGCTTTAATAGTCATTTTACCCATGATTAATGTGCAATTTTGTAGTTAATTATTTATTAATTCAGGTTGATTCTTCTTTTTTTGTTAACATGATGAAAATAAATAAATAGAAGTACCACAGTGTGATATAAATAAATTAATTAGAAGATAAATTTAATATAATTAATAAATTTAACTAATTATTACGTAGTCTAAGATCCTGTTAAAGATATTTTATTTTCATTTTCAATGGGAATGAGATATGTCTATTCAACTCCTATCTTCAAAATATGCCACAAGTATTAATATAATATTGTTAATAAACATTATTCTTAATTAATTTTTGCTTAAGATAAACATCAAAGTACATACCAAACTTCTTACCTAAGCATGATGTGATTTTTTGAAGAAAAATAAAGTGATGGCACTAATAGATGTCTAATTGTATTATAAACTATGTTTAACACGCATCTATTTAACCTTATATTATTAATCAAGATATAGTTTAATAAGAAAAATATTAAGACACCATTAGACTACATACATTTGATCATATGATTGCATAATAGATAACATATTATTATTATTATTATTATTACATGTACGAACAAAGTCAATGGTTGAAAAGAAGAAAGAGTTATATAAAGATAATTAGAGCGAACGTTTTAAGAAAGTTATATGAATTTGGTTCAAAATTGATAATATTATATCATGTATGTTGATTATTATGGACTTGACTTATAACTATGGACTGGTAGACTAATGATTCATCGAGATGAATATAAAAATGAAGAAGTGAGTCCAATTTGATGTTTTTGCTCGTATATGAATCAGAGATAGGGTGCATCGAAGAAGATGACTGATGATTAATTCTTCACTTCTTTCTTCTCTTCGTTTTCCATCTAAGTTCCTTATTGCGCTCAGATAGATTTCTAGGTGGACATATACATTGCAAATGATACATTACATAATATGAGAGATGTATTCCAGATGAGATAGGGATGTATCCAAGAGAGAATAAAAGTGCATCCGAGAGACGATAGAAATGAATCGAAGAGTGATTTTTTTATATAATTATAGTAATAGGGAATTTTAGAAATCATAATATCTTAAGTTGTATTTTTTGTCACGACCCAAAAATGGACGTGATGGCACTCGTCTTATCCCACCAAGACAAGTCAGCCTAAAACCCAATATCTAACAAAGTGCGGAAGTAAATGACAATCCAACAACAATTTCTATAAAAGAAAACCAAATCATATTAATTCAATCCCAAAACCAGGTTGTCACGTGCACAAGCCTCTAATGTAAAAATTAGAATTGGAACAAAATAGAAGTATAAATGAAGTTGTCTTTCAAGTAAAAACAAAGTCATAAACTGGAGTAGGAAAGTTCGCTGAGATAACAAGCAGCTACCTCACAATCCTCCACAAGATGCCTCGGAAACGAAGAGAATGGAAGGTATCACAAAAATTCCGGCTCGTAACCTACAAAAATTTGTAGAAGCAAGGGGTGAGTACCAAACCACGCGGTACCCAACAAGCAAACCTCTAAACACAAGTTAAGTGAACAAAATACGGGCACTTCTTACACCATATCTAAACCTCTACGCTACAGTCTAATAGTTTACAGTTTACCAAACACACAACTCAATAACCACACTCTATCAGTTTACACATTCTCAATAACAACTCAATATTCAACAGTCACAAGCTTCACAGAGAAACACTCACAAGATCTACAAAACACATGTTCAAGTTCATCAATAATAAAATGTGTAATGCCATGAGATGCAATGTCAAGTATAGTGATGCATGTCTTCCCTAACGATACACACCCGCTGTCTCTCAGTCCGGGACCCATGGGGGACATATCTGTCCATGCATCTGTCGCGGCGCACGACACGACCCTCGATAATAGTAACCTTCGCGGCGCGCGATACGTCCCTCGAAATATGATATCCATCGCGGCGCGCGATACGACCCTCGAAATG
>NC_028641.1:74277501-74306403 GCF_001406875.1 Solanum pennellii
GGCGCACGACACGACCCTCGATAATAGTAACCTTCGCGGCGCGCGATACGTCCCTCGAAATATGATATCCATCGCGGCGCGCGATACGACCCTCGAAATGGTACATCCTCTTACCACAACCATGTCTCAAGTACAATGCAAATTACATGCTCAAATGAAAAATGAGGAGATAACCATTTTGATACCAAAGCTCAATTTACAACAAGGAATACAACACCAACAAATAAGCAACAAGTCTCCAAATCATTCTCAACATCACACAAGAAAATACACGAATTTCATACGCTTAACAAGGGTTTAGAAATCCACTTGCCTTAACCACTCGAATAATCACTCTGGGACTTGAGCCTTCCCTTTCCGTTGAGCTTCCAAACCGATGCAATCTATACAAGTATATATATTCACAATAAGGTTTCAGAACTAACAACACTCACACTTTTGTGTGTTTAATCTTGACCTAAAATTTCACCTCAAATTTATAATCAAATTCGTAATTACATTTCAACTATTATATTTTTCAAGTTCCAAGTCTAAGGTTAAGTCCCTCCTTTTTCTTTTCAATACCAACTCTAATATTCCACCAACAATTAATTATCTATCTTAGTATAACAAACTTAATATAATATGATAACAAATAATAATATATACATTGATGGAAGTCACTGGTATTAAAACCAGTGGCGGACAGCGGACAAACAACAACAAACATCCAAAAACTCAACTTGATTAACAATTGCACAAAACATTAAATGCTCATCATTAATGGTTTTATCTTTAACCTCCAATCACAATACGCTTTAACTATTCAATTCACAATTTAATCTAGCCATAACGATTTACAATATAAAATACCCACCGATCGACCATATACAGAAGTCTTCATATCATCCCTTGAATTCATTGTCCAATTACACCCTAATTTGATAAATCCTTACGTTTCTGAACTCTGGACCTTTCAATTATTTAATCTTTTCGACTATTCAACGCATCCACCAACGATTATTGACTAATCATATAAAATTAGAATACTTGAAAAAAAAATATGGTGAAAGAGTTACCTGAAGTCGTCTTCTCACTCTTACGATCGTGCAACTCTTTTTTTTTCATCTGTAGATTATTTACTAACCTAATTATTATATGACTTATTATAAAAGTGGTGAAAGTGACCCACTTATTTATTTCACTATTATTTTCTTAACCACTAATTAAGTAAATTATTAAAATTACCCCACTAATTTCATAATTATAATTATGAATAATACAAAACACCCATTTAAATCTATCGGAGAGTATATATCAAAATAATTTTACTGCTCAAACCGACTAAATGGGTTGTTACAATCAATTAATTAACTCAAGTTACACTAATATTTAAAATTTCCAAAAATGACCTTCCGAGTCATTACATTTTTATATAATTTTTCATTTCAAAATATTTTGATTAATCAAATCTGTGTGAAAAATTTGAATTAAAAGTTTTAAGATGTGTTTGGCCATATTTTTAAAAACATATTTTATCTTTAATAAAAATGATTTATAATCATAACGAAAATATATTTGACCTAATATGAAACATAATTTATATCCGTAAACTCTAAAAATTAACAAAAATACCCAACCGTACCACACAAACAATACTAGCTAATCACAAATTATGCAGAATCTTCGTTGATGACAAATCACAATCTTATATTCATATAAGGTTGCTATAAAATTTTATTATTTTTATAATGAACTAAATAATACGTTACCCTAAAATCATAATACGATATTAAAAAATTTTACCTTTAAATTTTGTCATCCTTGGCAGAGCAATTTTCGCTAGGGTTTCTTCTTGATCAGTATCTATGGTTCACAAATAAAATTATCTTTTTTTTAATATTTATATTTTCTATCGTAATTGTTGGGATGGACTTCACATTGATAGTTGGAAAGAGAAAAAAAGCTACTACTCCCTCTGTTCATTTTATTTGTCATGTTGTGCTTTTTGAAAGTCAATTTAATTAATTTTCAAAGTTAAATTAGATTACATTGATTCGATATTTTAAACAAACAATTAAAATATTCGAAAACTATAAGAAAAGTACTATAAATTGCAATTTTTTGCATATCAATATGGTGAAAAAACACATCTTAAAATGTTAGTAAAAGTTCTTATAGTTTGAACTAAAAATAGAAACCATGACAAACAATAATGGACGGAGGGAGTAATAAAATTAGATAAATACTCTTAATGACGTGAGATTTTTCGAAAAACAGATACAAAATTTGACCTAAAGCAATCAATTAACCATTCTGAAGCTAGCATAACAATCATTCATCTATTTCATATTAGTTTGATTATTTTTCTTTTGTACGATGCATATTAAGAAATCATAAATAAGATGATAAATTTTACTTATTCACCCTTCGAAAAAATTCTTGAAAATTTTACAAGTAAATGTAAACACTTTCGAAAAAAATTATTTGTAAAAGTGATATAGGAAAACAATTTAATTAGTACTTTCTAATTTAGTAAGGTGAAAAACTAAGCAATTATTTTTAATAAAATGATCAACCAATATGAGGCGGAGGAAGTTGTATATAATATAATGTACGAGTACCCCCTCAATCTATACCCGAAATCTAGAGACACACTCATACTATACTAAGGTCCTATTACCCCCTAAACTTATTTTATTAATAATTTTTTATTCCTTTTCGACTTAAGTGACATTATCTTGTGGATCCAATGCTGATTGACTTTTTTTTCCAAGCTAGTGCCACGTAAGCCGAAAAAGGGTAGAAAATTACTTATAAAATTAGTTCAGGAGGTATAGGACCTTAGTATAGTATAAAAGTGTATCTGAAATTTCGAACATAGATTGATCAGAGGATACTTGTGCATTTTCCCTATAATATATAATTTCTTGAACAATATCATTCAATTTTGTTGTCGACATAAAAAGTTAGAGAAATTAAAGATTCGATTGGTTAATTAATTAAAAGGTCATCGACAAGATATATAGGGGACCATAAGTAAAAAAAAAAAAGGACCATAAGTCCATAATCATAATTAACAAGTGATCATAGCAGAAAGACAACTTAATTGGCTGTTTAATTTTTGTCTAAGTTACTTAATTATCTTAACGCTAACCACTAGTCAAAGGTTAACGGATTAATTATATTACATAATCAATAGCTAATAGCTTACGTGATACAATATTTAAAATAAATATTTTTATAATAAATTTTTAGGAATCTAATCATTTTGTCTTTAATTTGTCAACAAAATAAATAAAAATGAATAAAAAAATGAACGAATAAGGATTTTGACGAAACGTTAATTACTATTTCATTCTTAAGTAGAGGTCTCAATCTTAATTCATTAGATGTGCAATCATTTCGATAGAGAATACAAATTCAAAGTTAATCGAACCTCAGTACACATATTAAAAACCTGTTAATAATATATCTTGAAATGATAAATTATGTATGCAATTCTTTCTAGAAGATTAGCAAACGACATAAGCACATGCCAAGCACAAATAACCACATTTAAATATTTGATAATACTAATTAAATCAACTAACTTTCGTGCCAAGTAATCTAATATGAACATATATAATTATCTTTAATCTAACTCAAAGAAAGGTATTTTTTAATTTAAAAATTTTGAAATAATATTAGCAAATTAATATTTGATTCACATATGGTCTTTGGTCCACTACTATTTCAACTTCAACTAGAAAAAAACAATTTGAAGGTTGAAAACTAGTTTAAAAGTATTTCAAGAACAATAATGATTTTATTCATAAGAAAATTAATTTAAAAAAGTCAATTATTTATATATAAAATTAATATATTATTTGATCTTAACCCAAAAAGTTACGTAATTAATATATACCTAAATTATGTATAATTTTATGTGTTTACACAAAATAAAATTACTTATCAATAATTATTAATACATATATAACTCTAATAAACTACTAAGCCAAATTATATATTTAACTATAAATAAATATTATGACAAATAAAATATGGTGTAATAAGTACTTGATCTTTCGAAATCAATGACGTAATTAATTGCCCCTTGTTCAAGTTGTGTTTTTGCCTTTTGGCCACGTGATATAATATTGCATTAAACAATATATCCACTTGCCCACAATAGAAACTTCCAAGAACCCACCTTATCACCATTACACATAAACTTTTTATATTACCATTTTATAATCAACGAGAAACAGTAAGTACTCCTTCATTATGAGTTAATATAAAAAATTATAACGTATATTGTGAAAATGGATTGAGATTTTTTTTCTCTTTATCCGATGTCATGAATTTAAATTTTATGTATAAAATCCTTTTAATTGATCGTATTATCTTTCTTGACGAGTTTAATAATATACAATAAAAAAATAAATAAATATATCCTCGAACTATAGTAAATAATATGTAAATATTTTTTTATATTTTTGGGATATGGATATCTTTATCGTTAAAAAATTAGAACATATATATTGTTTATACTAACAGACATACACGTGTTATAATCATATTTATCAATTTGACATTTTGATAGATAAGATTGTGCCATACATGTCCCTATTTTATCTTACGTTAGAGTAAAGTCATATATGCTTTAATTTTTGTACGAAAGAAACAGGTCATCAATATTTCAAAAGTATGACGAAGGATTTCTATATATCATTTAAGATAGTTTGAAAATATTTTTATCCTTTTTTTCATATGTAAAATCGAATTAATAAAAACTTTTTAAATATAGATATCGAAAATCAAATACTAAAAAAATATATGACAACATTATAGATCCTTTTTTAGATGCATGAATCTCATTCCTCCTCACTTCCCTATATATGTGTCCTCCCTCATTCTTCTCAAGTCCAAATTGAACGCCAAATACCTCATAAATCACTAGAAAAAAACTAAAATTCAAAGCAAAATGGATCAACAGTTACCACCGACGAACTTCCCGGTAGATTTTCCGGTGTATCGCCGGAATTCAAGCTTCAGTCGTCTAATTCCCTGTTTAACTGAAAAATGGGGAGATTTACCACTAAAAGTCGACGATTCCGAAGATATGGTAATTTACGGTCTATTAAAAGACGCTCTAAGCGTCGGATGGTCGCCGTTTAATTTCACCGCCGGCGAAGTAAAATCGGAGCCGAGAGAAGAAATTGAATCGGCGCCTGAATTTTCACCTTCTCCGGCGGAGACTACGGCAGCTCCGGCTGCTGAAACACCGAAAGGAAGACATTATAGAGGCGTTAGACAGCGTCCGTGGGGGAAATTTGCGGCGGAGATTAGAGATCCGGCGAAGAACGGAGCTAGGGTTTGGCTTGGAACGTACGAAACAGCTGAAGAAGCTGCAATTGCTTATGATAAAGCTGCTTATAGAATGAGAGGATCAAAAGCACATTTGAATTTCCCGCACCGGATCGGTTTGAATGAACCGGAACCGGTTCGAGTTACGGCGAAAAGACGAGCATCGCCGGAACCGGCAAGCTCGTCGGAAAACGGTTCCATGAAACGGAGAAGAAAAGCCGTTCAGAAATGTGATGGAGAAATGGAGAGTAGATCAAGTGTTATGCAAGTTGGATGTCAAATTGAACAATTGACAGGTGTCCATCAACTATTGGTCATTTAAAAAGCCGAACATTTCTCCGAACCAAAATACTTCGTACATAATTTTTTCGAATTTATCGTAAATGCGAAATATTCTATGCATCGAACTATGATAATGGAGGAAATAGAAAGTCCAATTGGAAAAAATATTGTGATAGGGTTAATTCAAAGTTGTAAAAAGTTTGATTTTCATTAATATTAATTTTACGTAATGATTGAAACTTTATTATTTTTTACTAATATAACAAATTATATTTAAATTTAACCTACTATAATATCAAAATTATTAAACATTACTGACGGTAGAAATAAAGTTACAAAATCAAACTTTTGTGACCATTATAATACTTTATTCCAACAAGTAAAGTTTAATGATTATGTATATATATATATAAATAATAAATTGAATCTGTGAAAGGACATATAACTTTGTAAAAGTAATGCTTACAAATTATTTTTGAAACATTTACTATTACTAACAATTTTAAATTTCATAAAAAAATTATGATTATTTTAAAATTTTATGATAAATATTTTTAAAAATATATAAGTCAAAAGTGACTTGTGAGCGCTATTCCACGGTATTTATTGGTTGGAAAGAAAAAATTATTTTCTGTATATGGTGTGACGTGTGAAGTGTTATTGAAATAGTATTATATTATTTTTTTAATTAATTCTTTTTTCGTACAAATCAAAATGTGGTTTTATCTTTCTACTTGTAGCTTGTTATATCATTTTCAAATATTTATTAATACGTTTTTCGAATCAATTATATATTTTTCCGCAACAAATATAGACCATGCTTTTCTCTTTGTTGAGATAAGAGAAACTCTCCCCCAAAACCCCAAATGCCAAAGTGCATTATGTTTGTCAAAAATGGATTTGGAGATATGCAAATTCTATGGTATTCCTTAATGTCCCCCTCTTACTCTTCAAATTAACATTTTAAGCTTCTCTTAAAAAATTTTAGTTAAATATTTATCATATTAAATTATCTTTGAAAAATGAGGACGAATTTAGAACTTTTAAAATCAAAATGTGACGATAAAAGAAGATGCAGAATTGAAGTATTAAGTGAGAATTGATTTTTGTTCCTCTAAGTAAATAACTCAACATTCAAAACCAAGTGTATAGTTCACCCTACTTAGAGCAAGACGACCAACATATAATATTTTATAATTTTTTTTTAAAATATATACATAAAATATCAAATTTGACTATAAAATTATGAATTTACATGCACTATAATTTATGCAACAAATTTATCCCTTGTATCAAGTGAGAGTCATTAATCGACAGTACTAACTATCAAGTTACTCATGAAATCAGCTATCAAAATTCTAAGACTTACTCATAAATTCTAAATAACTTATCGATTATCGAATTATCAAATATAAGAAAATTTAATTTTGATGATTTAATGCCACTCCAAATATAAGAGAAAGGAATGGTAGATGGACCAAATAGAAGTCAATGGTAAATGGACCAAGTGGATAGGTCATTTATGTATGGTACATGTGTGTAGTCTAAATCAAAGAAGACTTTAAAAAGTCCTCTATTTGTCAATGCTTGTCCATAGAACCTACATTCATGTTTATCCTTTGAGGTGGACCTTGACTTTTAGAAAAAAAGCTTGAATTCGATTCGATTCAATAACTTATAATAATTAAAATTTTAAAATATATAAATTTTATATTCTAACTCCATTTCTACTTGTAACGTTTTTCTAATTACTATATATTTCGCTTATTTTTCTTTTTAGTTCGTTCTTTGGAGAATTTACTTAATTTTTTTAATTTGAATTTTGAAACTTTTATTTTCTCATAATGACATGTGATCTATTACATGTTGTTTAATTGTTGTCCATAGACCATAGACCCTACTTCTTTCAAGTTTATCCTTGAGTAGGACATTGACTTTAGAGGCTAACCTAATTACTCTACCACCCCACCATTTTTTTTTAGAAAAAGATTTATTTAATTTTTATTTTTTAATATTCTCATAAGTCATAATGACATGATATATTAGAACTCACTTGATATAAAACACAACTATTGTGGAACACTTTCATCACATTTATGTAATTTGAGTAGTTGACATATTTTATTTGTGTTAAAAAAAAATACCTTTTGCCTTCAATTTGTATTAGGATTGGTGGTAGTTTGGTGTATCATATATGTTAGTAGTTTTTGTCTTATAATTATTGTTTATGATACTTCATATTATTTGTTCTTTTTTTGCTGTTATTGAATGTCATGTAATGCTTTTCGTGTAATTTGTTATGTCTTTTTTATTTTTGTATTTTCCTTTCATACTATTTTGATATACATTATTTGAGTCGGATTTTTAAAAAAAATAATCTCTCTATCTCCACGAAATAAGAGCAAGATCTGCATACAATACTCTCCCTCTCTTTACCTTTCTACCTCCACGAGCTATAATATTGTTATCATTCCAATCGAGAAATAATAATCCTTAAAAAGAAATATTATATTTGAATTCACGATATATAATTATGTACAAAATGAACCTAAAGCCCATATCGATTTGTAAATATGGGCTTTCTTGCAAGGCCTTCAATTTGTGATATGGAGCCCATATTCCAAAACTTTAATTTGTAATATGGGCTCTGGACCAAAGCCTTCAGAGTTCAGACCAATGATGTTACTAAGTTAACTTAGGTAAGGATGTTTAAAATTGAATCGATAACTCAAAATCGTACTTTATTTATCGGATTATTGTTATTAATTTATCAAATTAACACTTGGTAAACAAAATACAATTTTATAATTGATGATTTATCAATGTGCGTAAGTCTGAAATCATCAAAACTTACGTAAGGATGTTTAAGTTCAAATCACATCAATAATCCAACTACGAACTTAATATTTTGAATTATAGTTATCGATTTATTGAATTAACAATTGTGAACCTATTACAATTTTATAGTTAACAACTAATCGATGTGAGAGCTGGTTACTCAATCAAACATCAAGAATATATCAATTTTAACAAGGGATATATTTGTTAGTATTTTAGGGACTAAAAGAGCATCAATTTTCTTTTCCCTCTATCTAAAATTGCATCTATCCTAGCTAATCATGATCTTAGCTTAAGTGAACACATACATGACAATTATTGAAAGAGATTTTTAGGCAAGTTGCAAGTCATCTTTAAATATATACATAATTAAATTGAAGTGATAAATTATGTATTATGTATTATTTTGCAAAAAAATATTTCCTATAAAGTTATTTGTTCCTTTTATAGCAAATTAAATGGTTGGGCTTCTTACAATGTGACTATTTCCATACAAATTATGAAATTATATATTGTCATTTTATGACCTATTTCTTATTGTCATTTAAGGCTATTTGAAGATTTTTTTGTTTATATAATCCCAAACTCAATTGATTAAAAAGTTGTAACTTTCACTCAAATTTTGTTTACACAAACTTGTAGGAGAGTATGACAAGTCTTTCTTCTTTTTCCTTTTCTTTTTCAGAAAACATAGTATAAATCAGGGGCGGAGCTACCTTGTACGAAGGGGATTCGACGGAAAATTATATTATTTATATATGGTTAAAATAATTTTATATGTATATATAATAGATGTCGAACCCCTTTCAGCTATTTTATGTGTCTAATTATATAAATTTTGAACCCTCTTATAAAAAATTTTGGCTCCGCCTCTGACATAAACATCTGGCTTTTGTATGCAGGTAGTTAGTTCTATGAGGATTGTCGGTTTATGACCTAACTTTTAACCAATTTAATGCTATTTGATGACTTTTTGTTCATGTAAAATCCAAATAAAACAAAGTTGTAACCTTCGAGGTTTATATTACAAACACATGGAGATTTGCATGAAAGTAGTAGTTTATAAGTAGAAGAGATACTAACAGAGTTCATTTATTTTATGAGTGTTAAAGTATTTTTATTTGTCTTGTGACACTTTTACTTTATGATATTCAAATTATGTAAATTTTGATCATTTTTTTAAATATATATTTTAAAAGACATTACAATGAATTTAGTGATATAATATAACATAATATAAATAATAATCAAAACAAATATTATATTTGAATTAACAATATAATACAAACAATCCAAACAAGTTGTTATTTGTGTTAGAATTTATTTTTAGAAAAAAAAAAGTAATAAGAATTATTTGAGTGTTTTGCAAGCAAAATTAAACAAAATGAGCCTAAGCCCATCTCAATTGTAATATGGGCTTCGGATTCAGACCAATCAATTATAGGAAAATTATATAAAATAGCAAACTATTAATTTAAATTAAATGTTATTGCCATAGTTTATTGTAATCACAGCAAATAACCTTTTTTTTTGCCATCTGATTCGATATATAATTAGTCATTTTATATATTTCGGTATAAAATGTGTATTTGTGTTTGTATAACACTAGAGAAAAGTGTATATACAAATACAAATACATAAATATTCGTCTTATGCACTTATAATTATACAATTACATCTTGTTATGCATTATAATGTATCACTGAATTTATACAATACTGAACAATTTGTATGAAATTGAATGTTTCTAGTGAATTATACAAATCAAAAGCTCCGTAGCAAACATAAGATTTGCTATGGAGTGTAATTATGCAAACTATAGTTATAACATACAAATATGATTTTTATGTTTTCTATATATGAAATTTACTTATTAAAAAAAATCAATATTTAATTTGATTTTAAATTTTAAAAATATATACTATTTGATTTGTTTTTGGTTTTACTAAAGAAAAATCATGCAAAATAACCCATCAAACAGGTTGGGATTTTACTAGTTTATATTTATCTTTATCCAAGTACATAATGTTGGAGAAATTTTTGATTGGCTGAATATTTAAAACATCCTTTGCATAATCACTTTATTCCTTTGAGTTGAGTTGTTAATTAACAATGCTTTTTAATTTGTTTTTCTATTTGGCTCTAGTTCTCAATGTCATGTTACAGGACTAAAGTGCTAAATTTTAAATTTTTTTTGTCAATTTTGGTTATATTTTAAATAGTACTAATGTCATTTATGGTACAATCTATAATTATGTTTCTTGAAATATCCTAAACTCCTATCAAATAAATATTCATCAATTAAATACGAAATTTAATTTTTAATTTTATATTGCTAATTTAGTGAAATCTAGAATTGCATATACCCTAATTAACACCTTAAAGCCTTATTTAAACTTTAATGTGTATGCACGTACGCACGCATGAATACATGCATGCACGCATGAATACACGCATACACGCACACACACGCATGCAAGCACGACTACACGCATGCACGCACGTGACGATAGTCGAAAGAAATTTATGAGGTGATGAATACGCCTGTTCTTATTAGGATGCAAGTAGTAAATCATCTTCAAGTATATTCATAAAAACAATTTAAGTGATAATTTATGTATAATTATTTTGCAAAAAATTTTTTATAAAGTTTTTCTTCCTTCTTACAATGTGGCTCTTTGCATACAAGTTATGCCATTATTTATATTCATTTTACGACCTAATTTCTTATTGTTATTTAAGGCTATTTGATGATTTTTTTTTTTTTAAATATAATTCCAAACTCAACCGATTAAAAACTTGTAACTTCACTCAAATTAACACCTGGAGTTTGCATGCATGAAGATTGTCGTTTCATGGCCAAAATTTTCAAGATTATTCAATGCCATTTGAGGACTTTTTGTTCATCTAAGTTTAACATTTAGCAATAAAACAAAGTTGTAACCTCCCACAAGAATATAAGTTAATTTTTAAATTATTTTTCTTCTTTTTTGTGTTTTTCCCCAATAATATTACAAACACGTGGAGATTTGAATGTTGATAGTAGAATACAAGCGATATTAGTAGAGTTCATTTATTTTATATGAGTGTGTTAAGTATTTTTATTTATCCTAATTTATGTAATACATTTTACTTAACGATATTTAAACTATGGAAATCCTGATCAACTAAGTAGTATTTTATCTAAAACAAGCCATAAAACTTTGTATTACTATTTATTAAGGGTAAAATAAAAATTTTAAGTTAAATTATTTTACATATTAAAAAAAAATAGATTTATTCAGGTGGAGAGAATATAAGTTATACACTTCTTGTGCTATAAATAAGCACATGTGCAAACCCAAATTTCACTCACTCTTACTTCACAAGAAAAACTTCATTTTGTTTCTCAAAATAAAATTTTAAATTTTCTATATATTTCAATTGTTCTAAAGAGCTTTCTTTCTTATATCTAACAATTGATTCTAAATTAGTATATTTACAAGTTTTTTTTTTTTTTTGTGGTTGCATTTTTATCAATTGTAACGTCACCATCTTAATAATAAATGGCTTATAATAGGAATAATCACCTTTTCAACTATTGTTCATCACTTTTTCCATGTCATCAACAGTTTGGGAGGCAAGAGGATGATTACCAGGAATTTATCGATCAAGCTTTATGCGAATCAGATGAATTTCGTATGTACACTTACAAAATAAAAAGGTGTTCAAATCTCCATAATCATGACTGGACTTCTTGCCCCTTTACACACAGAGGGGAAAAAGCACGTCGTCGTGATCCTAGAGAATATAACTATTTACCAATTCCTTGTCCTGGCTATAAATTTGCATCATGCGTTAAAGGGGATAGTTGTGAATTGTCCCATGGAGTTTTTGAGTACTGGCTACACCCAGCGAAATATAGGACCCATCCGTGCCATGCTGGCACGTTATGTGATAGACGGGTATGTTTTTTTGCTCATACACTAGAAGAGCTTCGTCCTGAAACCAAATACAATTGGTGTTATGTGTATCAATACCCTTTGCACATCCAACCTTACCCTGACATTTTAATTGAAGATATATCAAAGGGTATTTGGATTATTATTCCTTGTAATTATCACCAGTCACCATCACCATCGCATGATAGTACTATTGTTTCTGAACCTGAAAATTCGTCTCATCAATCTCAACCAAAAATTCACCACACATTTCAAAATCAAAGTGATTTTTCACTTTTTTCAACTAGCCATTCAAAATTAATTGAGGAGTTGAAGAATCTTGAGATTGGGAGTACCTCTCATGCTAAGGTGAATATAATAGATGATGAAAAGGGCAAAAAGCCAGTGGAGTTTGAGTTTGAAGAAGAAAATCAAAACTTCAATTGGGTAACTGACTTGTTGGTGGATGATACAAGCTTGTAAACATCTTAATTTCTATATGATGTAGGATAATTAATTAAATATATAAATATTATCATTTAAAGAGGATAGTTATGTTAACAATTTCCAACTCTTATTGGCCAATATTAATTACTATCATTGAACTTGTTTCTTTGATTTTACTTGTGGTCATTAAACTTTATCTTCTATAATAATAAAGTTGCATAATTTTGAGGTTTATTCCTTATGTGTTTATGTTTTGTATCGAAAATGCAAAGTTCATATAACTGAAGCAATACATGTATATGTTATTTATCTATTATTATGTACTTCTTTTTATTTTCACTCGATATTTAATATCTATATTGAAATTCAACAAATACACGTGCAAAGCATGTGTCTAGATTCATTAGTTGTATCTACTTTAGGTATAGTTACAATTGATGTCTTATAATTAGTTTATTTTAATAGCATTCATAGTTTAAGCTTTTTTAAAATTATTATTTTCAATATAATATACTTCCTCTATCTTAATAAAAAGTTTAAATTGATTAAGATAGGGTACGCGTACAAAGCTCGTGTTCAGATACTAATATATATATATATATATATANATATATATATATATATATATATTTATATATATATATATATATCATATCTGTGTTGGAGCTCGACTATTTTGAATTCGTGTCAGGTAGGGTCTCATACGGGAGAAATATTCCCTATCAAGAATTTTTCTATCCATAACTTGAAGTAGAGACTTCTGATTAAGGTAGGAACATCTCCTCTTGACACACGATCAAGATATGACCGGCGTTTTCGAAGTAGAAAAGAGAAACCAAACTTATTATATATTCTCAATTTTTAAGTAACAATTCACTTGTAATGTGTGTGAAACAAAAACAGTCTTGTCCAATCTGGAAAACTAAAATCGTCAAAACTCATAAGTAAATATTAATAATGGTTCCTTATTCGTTTTATCTAAATTCTAATTAAGTTTTTGATATTTTTCTTCGTTTATTCCATTGTTTATGAGCTTAACCACTTTTTCTTAAGTTTATTAAAGGAAAACAATATTAAATACTTATATTTTTTTTTTTAAAGGAAATTAGATAAAATAATTCCACCCTTTTTATGTTTACTTTTGAGAGTTGAGTTTTCCTCAATAATATATCTTTTTTTGTGTGTGTTAAATTCATGTTTTAATTCTTTGCTTTTTCAGATACTACGTATGTGAATTCATTAGCTTGACTAACATAAATTCAGGTTTGATAAATTTACTAACGGAGATAAAGTGAAATTATCACGAAGTTCTTTATCTTCATTATTCGAATTCAAGATTTATGATTAATATTGAAAGGATTTCAACAATCCCTCCACACCTATTGCTAGTAAGTTTTAGAATATCTTAATTCATTTAAGTTTCATTGATTTATAACCAATTCTTCCTTAAATATATTTGTTTTATTAGTTGAAGGATCAACAACACATATTTCAATTGATTAAAAATTATATCTATTGATCCAGGTATTACAAGGATCAAAACAAGTTCAAGGTCAAACAAGCCCCGGAGCAAGTAAACCTCTCATTTTGTCGATTTTTCGTGTGCTATAGTCTATAGATTTTTTGTGATTCATAATTTCGATGTTATTTTTGTTAATTTTTTTTCGTGGACGTCAATTATGAACTTAGCTATGTAGCCAGTTGACCCTGACGGCCAAAACGATCCATTTTCAAGATCAAACAAGTCGCAGAGTGGGTAAAACCCCCATTTTACCGATTTTCGTGTGCTATAGTTCACAATCTTTTTTGGTGATTCGAATTCCAACGTCATTTTTTTCAAACGATCCATTTTCAAGATCAAACGAGCCCCAGAGCAAGTAAATTTCCCATTCGCCAATTTTCGTGTGCTATTATTTAACAACTTTTTTGGTGATTCGAAATTCCGACATCATTTTTGCAAGATAATTTCATAGACGTCCGTTAAGACCTTAGTTATAAAAAGTTGGCCCCGACGGTCAAAACGATCCATTTTCAAGGTCAAACGAGCCCCCGAGAAGGTAAATCCCCCATTATGCCGATTTATCGTATGCTATAGTTCATGAATTTTTGGTGATCCAAAATTTCGACGTCATTTTTGCAAAAATCTTTTGTGGATGTCCGTCAAGAACTTTGTTATGGAGCTAGTTGGCCCTAACGTCTAGAACGTATTTCATTGGTTCATAAAAGTAAACACCAAACTAGTCAAAGATACCGAGAAAAAAAATATGTTGATAAAAAGAATTTTGACGAATTCATTCTGCAACCTCAAACTCAAAGAATAAATACACCCGTTTTCAAGGTCAAACAAGCCCCGAAGCTGGTTAACCCCCCAATTTGCCAATTTTTATGTGCTATCGTTCACCATATTTTTTGGTGATCTAAAATTTGGACTACATTTTGGTAAAATTTTTCATGGACGTCCGTTAAGACTTTAGCTCTCATGCCAGATAGCCATAACGGCTAAAATGATCCATTTTCAAGGTCAAACGAGCCCCGGAGAAGGTATACCTCCTATTTTGTCAATTTTTCATGTGCTATAGTCCATGAATTTTTGGTGATCCAGATTTCGACATCTTTTTTGTCATAATTTTTTGTGGACGTCCATTATGAACTTAGTTGTGGAGCAAGTTGGTCGTGACGATCAAAACGATCCATTTTCAAGGTCAAACGAGCCCAGAGCAGGTAAACCCCTCATTTTGCCAATTTTCATGTGTTATAGTTCACCATCTTATTTGGTGATCCGGAATTCCAATGTCAGTTTTGCCAAAATTTTTTAAGGACATCCTTAGGACCTTAGCTCTAAGGATAGTTGACCCTAACAGCCAAAACAACCCATTTAAAGATCAAACGAGCCCCGAAGAAGGTAAACCTATTTTATTGATTTTTCTTGTGCTATATAGTCCATGAATTTTTGTTGATCCAGATTTCAATGTCATTTTTACCAAAATTTTCCGTGAAGGTCCGCTAAGAACTTAACTATGGAGTCAGCTGGACCGATGGCAAAAACGATTAATTTTCAAGGTCAAACGAGCCTAGAGCAGGAAAACCCGCCATTTTGCCTATTTTCGTATAATTCACCATCTTATTTTTGGTAATCTAGAATTCAGACGTCATTTTTGCAAAAAATTTTCATAGACGTCCGTTAAGACTTGACTATAAGTCCAATTGGCCCTGGTGGCCAAAACGACTATTTTCAAGGTCAAATAAACCATAGAGTAGGTAAATCTCTCATTTTGCCGATTTTCGTGTACTGAAGTTCATCATCTTTTTTGGTAATCTGGAATTTCGATGTCATTTTTGCCAAATATTTTCATGGACGTCCGTTATGAACTTACCTATAAGGCTAGTTGTCCTTAATGACCAAAACGACCCATTTTCAAGGTGAAACGAGCCCCGGAGTAGGTAATCCCCTTATTTTGCTGATTTTTCATGTGCAATAGTCCATGAAATTTTTCCTGACTTAGAATTTCACGTCATTTTTGCAAAAAAAATTTTTGGACGTTAGTTAAGAACTTAGCTATGGAGACAGTTGGCCCGGACGACCAAAATGACTCATTTTCAAGATCAAATGAGCCCTAGAGTAGGTAAACCCCCCATTTTGCCGATTTTCGTCTTCTACAGTTCGTCATCTTTTTTGTTGATCCAGAATTTTGATATTATTTTTGTCAAAATTTTTAATGGACGTCCGTTAAGCCCTTAGGTATAAGGCTAGTTGACCATGACGACCAGAACGACCCATTTTCAAGGTCAAACGACCTCGGAGCAGGTAAACTCCCAATTTTATCAATTTTCCGTGTGCTATAGTTCACCATCTTTTTTGGTGATCTGGAATCTTGACAACATTTTGCAAAAAAAATTTCATGGACATTCGTTAAAACCTTAGATATAACGCCAGTTGGCCCTTACGGTAAAAACAATTCAATTTCAAGGTCAAACAAGCTCCGAAGCAAGTAAATCCCCTATTTTGTCGAGTTTTTGTGCTAGTCCATGGGTTTTTGGTGATCCTGAATTCGATGTCATTTTTGTCAAAAAAATTTATGAACGTCCGTTAAGACCTTAGATATAAGGCCAGTTGACCATAACGGCCAAAACCGACCATTTTCAAGGTCAAACAAGCCTTGGAGCAGTAAACCCCCCATTTTGTCGATCTTTCTGTGCTATAGTCCATGGATTTTTAGTGATCCAGAATTTGGACGTCATTTTTGCCAAAGTTTTCATGAACTTCAACTAAGAACTTAGACATGGAACCAGTTGGCCTTCACATCCAAAACAACCAATTTTCAAGGTCAAACAAGCCTTAAAGCAGGTAAAATCCTCCATTTGCCGATTTTCATGTGCTATAGTTCATCATTTTTTTTGGTGATCCAGAATTCCAACGTCATTTTTGCAAAAAGTATTCATGAACGTCGTTAAGACCTTAGCTATAAGGCTAGTAGTCACTACGACCAAAATGACCCATTTTCGATATCAAACGAGCCTCAAAGTAGGTTAATCCCCGATTTTGCCGATTTTTCGTGCGCTATAGTCCATGTATTTTTGTGATATGGAATTTCGACGTTGTTTTTGCCAAAATTGTTCGTGGATGTCAGTTAAGAACTTAGTCATGGAGCCAGTTAGACCTGACTGCCAAAAAAACGACCCATTTTAAAGGTCAAACGAGCCTTAAAGCATGTAAACCCCCCATTTTACAAATTTGTGTGTGCTAGTTCACGATCTTTTTTGGTATCCGAAATTCCGATGTCATTTTTGCAAAATAATTTCATGGACGTTCGCTAAAACCTTAGCGATAAGACTAGTTGGCCCTAACGGCTAAAACGACCAATTTTCAAGGTCAAACTAGCCAAAGAGAAGGTAAAACCTTAATTTTTCTGATTTCTTGTGTGCCATAGTCCATGAATTATTGATGATCCAGAATTATGACATCAATTTTGCAAAATAAACGTCTGTTAAGAACTTAGCTGTGGAGCTAGTTGTCCCTGATTGCCAAAATGACCCATTTTCAAGGTCAAACGATCCCAGAGCAGGTAAACCCCCCATTTTGTTAATTTTCGTGTGCTCTAGTTAGGAGTGGGCATAAATATCGAAAAATCGAATCAAACCGAGAAATTACGGTTCTTCGATGTTTCGATTCGGTGTCGATTTTCTTTTTTTGGAACTTCGATTCTTCGGTTCAGAGTTTGGTGCAAGAGTCCCAAAACTACGATGCACCAAATAATCGAAGTTTTATTTACTAAATATAAAAATATTTAAATTATATTGCTCAATTAATACTACCTCCATCCCTAATTACTTGTCCACTTTTCCTTTTATAGTCGTCCTTAATTACTTGTCCATTTTGATAAATCAAGAAAGAACAATTTTTTTACATATTATACCCACAATTAAATGACTAATTACTTTGAAAAATGTAGAACTTTTCATCCACTTCATAATTAATAGGGGTAAAATGGTAAATTCACTACGTCATTAATTATTTTCTTAATAGGTGTGCCAATTCAAAAGTGGACAAGTAAAATGGGACAGAGGGAGTAATAGTTATACACTTTTGAATTTTGACTCGAAATATTTACATGACCCATTTAAATTTTCAATTTTTAAATGACAACAATATAATGTCAATAAAGTGTTGAACTATTGTTGTTTATGTACAATTGTACATTGTGAGTCCTTATATTTTGGTTGTTCGAAAATTCATCGTGGCATCGTGATTGCTAGGCTGCTTGCTCTCTTCTTTATTCATTCAACATTCCGGTATGGGAGAACGTCTTTAGGCTTTAGCAAAATGGCAGCCATTTATGCTAAGAAACAGAAACAAATCTTTTGGCATCTTTGCTAAAAAAATCATTTATGCCTTCTTTATTTTTATTGAATACATGATGAAACTCTTAACACTTTATCATATTCCCTCTTTATTTTTATTCACATCGAAAAACCAATTTAAAAGCACCGAACTAAACCAAACCAAAGTAGAAAAAATCGAACTGAACCGATCTAGTTTGATATAAACTATGGTGCACATTTTTCTAAAATCGAATATCGAAGAACCGAATCGAAATTTGATTTTTTGGTAATTCGGAACGACATCATTTTTGAAATTTTTTTTCATGGACGTCCATTAAAACCTTAGCTATAATATCAGTTGGTCCTTGCGGTAAAAACAACCCATTTTCAATGCCCCATTTGTCAATTTTTTATGTGCTATCCTTGAATTGTTGGTGATCCAAAATTTCGATGTTATTTTTGCCAATCTTTTTTGTGGATGTCCGTTAAGACCTTCGTTATGGAGCCAGTTGGCCCTAACGACTAAAATGACCCATTTTATGTCAAACGAGCCCAGAGCAGGTAAACCCCTATTTTGCAAATTTTCGTGTGGTACTGTTCACGATCTTTTTTGGTGATCCAAAATTTTGACATTATTTTTGCCAAAAATTTTCATAAACGTTCGCTTAAACCTTAACTATAAGGTTATTTGGCCCTGACGGCCAAAATGAACAATTTTCAAGGTCAAACAAGCGCCGTAGAAGGTAAACACCCCATTTTACAGATTTTTAGTGTGCTATAGTCCATGGATTTTTTGTGATCCGAAATTTCGATGCCATTTCTGCCAAAGTTTTCTTAGACGTCCGTTAAGAACTTATCTATGGAGCCAGTTGTCCCTAATGGCCAAAATGACATGTTTTTAAGGTCAAACGAGCCCTAGAGCTGGTAAACTCCCAATTATGTTGATTTTTGCGTGTTAAATAGTTCATCATGTATTTTAGCGATCCGAAATTCAATGTTATTTTTGGCAAAAATTTTCATTGACGTCTGTTAAGACCTTAGTTATAAGGCCAGGTGGCCCTGACGGTCAAAACAACCCATTTTTAAGGTCAAACGAGCCCTTTAGCATGTAAATTCTCATTTTGCCTATTTTTTGTGTGTTATCGCTCACCATATTTTTTTGGTAATCCAAAATTCCGACTCCCAAAATGCTAAAACTATTAATGGATGACTGTTAAGACCTTAGCTATGGAGCCGGTTGGACCTAACGGTCAAACCGACCCATTGTCAAGGTCAAACAAGCCCAAAGCAAGCATACCCCACATTTTGCCAATATTCGTGAGCTATAGTTCACCATCTTTTTAGGTGATCCAAAATTTCGACATCCAAAATGCTAAATTTTTTCATGGAAGTCCCTTAAGACCTTACGTATGAAACCGGTTGTCCCTCACAACCAAACTGGCCAATTTTGAAGGCCGAAGGAGCCCGAAGCAACCATACCCCCCCCACTTGGCTGAATTTTGTGTGCTATAACTACTATTTTTTTGTGATCCGGAATTTCGACGTCTCAAATTTCAAATTTTTTTGAGGACGTCTGTTAAGACCTTTGCTATGAAATCGGTTGGCCCTCACAGCCAAACCGACTAACTTTCAAGGTCAAATGAGCCCCGAAATAGGTACCCCCATTTTGCTGATTTTCATGTGCTATATAACTCACCATCTTTTTTGGTGATACGAAATTCTGACGTCTGAAATGTCAAAAAATTTTCATGGACGTCCGTTAAGACATAAACTATGGATCAGATAGGCCCTCACGACCAAACCGGCCCACTTTCAAGGTCAAACAAGCCCTGAAGCAGGCATACCCTCCATATTTTCAACTTTCGTGAATTACATCTTACCATTTTTTTTGTGATCCAGAATTTCGATGTTTAAAATGCCAAAATTTTTCATGGACGTCTGTTAAGACCTTAGCTATGGATCCGGTTAGCCCTCATGACCAAACCGACCCATTTTCAAGGTCAAACAAGCTCTAAAGTAGGCATACCTTTCTATTTTGCTGATTTTCGTATGCGATAGCTCACCATCGTTTTTGGTGATCCAGAATTTCATTGTCCAAAATTCCAAAAAATTTTATGCAGGTTTGTTAAGACCATAGATGTGGAACAGGCCAAATCGGTCCATTTTCAAGGTCAAACAAATCCCGAAGCCGCCATACCCCTCTTTTTTGCTAATTTTCGTGTGTTATAACTCAACATATTTTTTGGTGATTTGGAACTTTGACGTCTAAAATTTAGAAAATTTTCATGGACGTTCGTTCAGACCTAAGCTATGGAGTCGGTTAATCCTCACAGCCAAACCGGCCCATTTTCAAGGTTAGACGAGCTCCTAAGCAGGCATGCCCCCATTTGCAGATTTTTGTGTCCTATAGCTCAACATCTTTTTTATTGAATTAAAATTTCGACGTACAAAAATTTGAAATTTTTTCTTGGACGTCCGTGAGAACCTTAGTTGTGGAGCTGGTTGGCCCTCAGTATCTTTTTTGGTGATCTGAAATTCCAACGTCCAAAATGCCAAAATTTTTCACGCACGTCTGTTAAGAGTTAAGATATCGAGACGGTTGGCCCTCATGGCCAAACCGGTCCATTTCAAGGTCAAACGAGCCCTGAAGTAGGCATAACCCTCATTTTGTCAATTTTTGTGTGCTATAGCTTGCCTTCGATTTTGGTGATCCTAATTTACGAGATCCAAAATGTCGAAATTTTTATACAGACGTTCGTTAAGACCTTAGCTATGGAGCCGGTTGACCTTCACGACCAAATCGACCCATTTCAAGGTCAAACGAGCCCCCGAGCAGGCATACCCCCAATTTTATCAATTTTCGTGTGCCATAGCTCACACTCATTTTTGGTGATTCAAAATTTTAACGTCCAAAATGCTGAAATTTTTCATGGACGTCCGTTAAGATCTCAGATATGGAGATGGTTGGACCTCAAGGCCAAATCGAACAATTTTTAAGGTCAAACGAGCCCCAAGCAGGCATACCCCCCCCCCCATTTTACCGATTTTCCTGTGCTATAATTCACCTTCTTTTTTGATGATTCATATTCTGATATTATTTTTGCCAAAAAAATTCATGGACGTCAATTAAGACCTTAGTTTTATGGCTAGTTACCCTTAACGGCCAAAACGACCCATTTTCAAGGTCAAAGAGCCCAAGAGTAGGTAAACCCCTCATTTTACTGATTTTTCGTGTGTGATTATCCATGTATTTTTTTTCATCCGTAATTCTTACGTTTTTTTGCCAAAAATTTCGTGGACATCCGTTAAGAACTTAAATATGGAGTTGGTTGGCACTGACGGCCAAAACGATCCCTTTTCAAAGTCAAACGAGCCCCATAGCAGGTAAACCCCCATTTGTTGATTATCATGTGCTATATTTCACTATTTTTTTGTTATCCAGAATTCCGACGTCATTTTCATTAAATAAAAATACTTTGAGATGCTCGAATTTGACTTCTGGCTATGAAAAAATTCTTGGTAGGGGCGTTTCCCCCAAATAAGATCCTACATGGCACGACTCTGGACTAATTGTTGTTGTTTCAAGACCACACAACATAAAAATACGAAACGTTTCACAAGAACATTTTGGCTGAGCAATTTATTTGAAGTTCATAATAGTAAAGTACAACAGCATTACAGTTCTATCCACTATATATCCCCATCTAAAAAACCAACTTCTAAAACATATATTATGCCTGAAACTGCAGAAATAAACACTGCAACTAAGACATGGAAACGCAACGAAGTGAAAATATCAAAGGAGGGAGAAAGAGTCCTATACTTGAAAAGCAATTCTTGTGGTTTGTATAGGCCATTTGGATACCGGTAGATGAAAAGAATGGAACTGGCACAGCTTCGAAAACAAGGTATTGCTATTGGAATATTCTAGCAAGCAGAATCTGACATCTAAGAAGAACAGCAGCCGCTTTTTTGGTTCACAGGTTGTCCCCGTATCTGCACGGTGGGTGGCTTTGCATTGTTTGATGCTGGCTGGGTTGCCATCCTGTATCAAGTAGTAAAAAGTGTCGAACACTAATCCACAGAAGACAGAACCCCCCACCCAAACCTGAAGAAGTGGCAACAGAACCGGAATAATGAAACAGAAAATACCTATTCTTTATCTCAGCTGCCATTGCCATGAAAGCTTGTTCAACATTAGTGGCACTCTTTGCACTTGCCTCCATAAATGGAATGCCAATTTCATCAGCAAAAGCCTTGTATGTGAATCAAGAACTATTTCAGTCAATCTAGAAGCAATGTACTAGAAGGACAAACTCAAAAAGGAAAATGAACAGAATGCTAGATCTTAACCTTTGCTGTATCATACGACACAGCTCGGTTATCATTCAAGTCAGACTTATTTCCAACCAAAAGCTTGTTCACGTTTTCGCTTGCATAGCGATCAATTTCATTCAACCATTGCTTAACATTGTTGAAACTTTCTTGATCAGTTATATCATAAACTATCTGCCAGAATATTCAAAAAAGAGGAATAAGAAAAAAAGGATTTCATCAAGCAAAAAAGAAAAAAATCAACAGATTGATTGTTTTATAGAGGAGTCAGGCAAACATACTATAATGCCATGTGCCCCACGGTAGTAACTACTTGTGATTGTCCTGAAACGTTCTTGTCCAGCAGTGTCCCACTGGCAAATGTAACACAGACGAGGACTTTAAATTTCACTTTGAAAATGCATGATGACAGAAACAAAAACTACTGCATAAATTCAGATCATTTTCAATTGTAAAGAAGTGTTCATATGTCAATTCTCGAAGAAAAAAGTAGACAAGAAAACCATACAATTTGAAGTTTAATAGTCTTCCCATCTTGCTCCACAGTACGTATTTTCTGCAACATAAAATTAGCAACTTCACCAACTGTAAGAATATTGTATATGTAATCTTCACTAGTATCAATTGTCTTACAAAGTCAACACCAATTGTGCTGATGTAGCTGTCCAAATAAGAATCATCCTGCACCAGAAGATAAGGAAACAGTAAATCAACTTATACGACACAATGATCTGAAAATGTAACACATTTGTTCGGACACAAAACAAGAAATTTCCAAAACCATTAAATCCAATGCCCATCACAAATGTCAAACTTGGTAAAATGGCATCAGTAATAAAGTTCACATCAATATCAAAAGACAATTTACACCAGGATTTAAACAACCGCAGACATTTGACTAAAAATTGACTGTACATTTATCCTCAAGGCATATATCATTTCATTCTTTCCACACAGCCCAAGAAATGCTGGCAGTTGCTCTCTTCCTTTTGTCTGTTTTTTTTTTTTTTTTTTGAAACTGGTAACTTCTTCCTTTTCTCTATTTTCCAACTCTCAGTTGTTGCTTTAAGCTTTTATTAGCTTATCCAAATGTGTTTTGACTGAAGGTCAGACCTCGATATCAAACAAAAGACAAATAAACTAGAAATGTATTCACAAGGATGGTCATGACCATGCATGTCCATGACCTAATTGTGCAACACGGGGCGACCTTCATATCTGCTGCTAAATACATTAGCACATATCAACATGGGCAATATCCTAGTTTCATTGCTTAATATCAGCCATTATAAGAATCATGCAAGTAACATTCAACTCAGATGCAATAGTGACTAAAAGTAAGACATTATTGAGTGGGATGAATATACTTACGGCAAATCTCAGGAGAAGACATGACTTTCCAACACCTGAATCTCCTATTAACAAAAGTTTGAACAAATAATCACTGCAGAAAGCATAAGAAGAGACGGTGTCAAGTTCCATTTGAGCTGAAAATAAAAATAACCTTATAGGCAGATAGATTTTCATGAAGGGAACTGTTAAAAAACAAGTCACATCCAGTAAACCTTCTGTCATCTTTAGGCCAAGGTGCAAACTAGTAATCAAGCAAGAATCAACTGAACATTGCACCCAAGGGTGTGGCCCTAAGGGTCAAATGAAGTAGGTTGAGAACCATATGGTCACAGTTCAAATTCTAGTGTAAGCAAAACACTCTTCCTATCTGCAGTGGCAGCCTATCTCTGTAAAAGCCTTGGTGGATAGAGGAACCCGGTAGCTACCCCATGTAAATTGCCAAGATGACCAAATCCTTATGATCACCTCCACTAAGTCAAAAAAGTGATAAAGACAGTTCCTTTCTTATCTTTTGATTATGGTAGTGTCTTATCCAACTTGTATGTACCTAGACTAATCCAATCCAGAGGGCAGTCTGCTACAGCCAACAAGCACAATTGCAAGATAAATCAATGCATAGATAGAACTCACATTACTCCCTTTTTCCAAATTGATTTGGATCATAGGCAGAAACTAAAAACTAAATTGTTAACAGCCAAAACTCGTAAATCATCAAATAAGAATCAAAGTAAATGACCAACATTAGCGCTCAAAGGTGTTTCAGGTTCAAGTTTATTCCTATCTATTATCCGAATCCGGAGAATTAAACATGAACACCACAATTATCAAAACAAAGAAAAATTGCCTAATATTAAAACTACCATGGATCTAAAGAGAAAAATCAACAAATCCAGCATAAATCAACATATTCGATCAATTTTATCATCAACAAAAAACAAATGCTAGTAATGTAATTCAAAGGAGAAAGGAAGGGTAACTAACTATTCGGGATTCATGATTTTGCGAAACGAAGAAGTCGACTCATCCAAAGGCGAAGGGAAGCAGGATGTCTCTGTTCTCTACGGTCGGATATCGCCGGAAAATCGGATCGTCGCCGGAAATCGCCGAGGAGAAATGTTGACAGCGCGTGAGAGAGAGATTAAAATTTGTGAAAGTAGAGTAATTAATTATTAATTAACATATATATATATATATATATTGGGCACCAACTAATTAATTGAATCAAATTATTTGGACCACATAGTTGTTAAAGGTGGATGAGAAAAATGATAAAAATTGGTACTTTATGTTTGGATAAGTTCAAAATGATCCTCTAAATATAATTTATGAGCAATTTAATTGTGCGTTTATTTAATTCGAATCGTAAAAATACTCATATATCTATTACAATATTCTTATTTATACGACTTGTATTTTCTGAATGTTAGAGTTTTTGATTAGTGAGCGGTTCACCCCATACAACAAAGTTTGTCTAACCATCACATTGGTTAGCTTGACATCTTTTTACCATGTAAGAGTCTGAATGATAGCTGCAACTTAAACCATGATGCACCAATATGACGTGTAACGTCATCATCCATTCACTATTTTCATGAATTACAAGTCTGAGATACTTGAAAATTATCTCTTTTTGGGATAGTACGTGTGTCAAGTCTCACTTCTACACTTGTCATGTATTGTATCGCTTAATTTTCACTCTAAATATTTCGTTTAGTCTTGCTTAACCTGAATTTATTAGATTACAGAGTTTGTCTCCACACCTTCAACCTTGCATTAACTCTGACATGTGCTCATTAGATATTATATCTTTTGCGACTAGCATACACCATGACATTTCGTTTTGAATATAACACGTTGATTCATCCATCACTAAAAACATAAAAATTAAATAGGCTAAGAGTGAATCTTTGGTACCATTTTGGCTCGGGTTTTGATTCTATCATATATATCTTTTATCGCCCTAATGTAAACTACTAATACACCTCTAGCCTCTAGTCGTCTCTAGAAGATATCCCTCGAAACTTTATCATAAGCCTTGTAAGGTTAATAAATACCTTACGTAGAAACTCATGTTCCAAATTTTCTATACTTCTCCATCGATCTTCTCATTTGAAGAAGATTGAGAAACTAAAGAAATTAAAGAATTAAGCCACAAAGAAAACTCCAACTTGAACAACTCATCGTTATAGGTTGATTAATTATATTGTCCTTTGTTGTTCAAATTGAATTGTTTCGATTTTTTTATAGTTGAATCAATCAAATTTATTATTTCTTATTTAATCTTGAGTATACGTAATTTTTTCATTGCGCTAAACAAAAAAAGTTAAAAGATAATACTTTTTTTGTTTCAATTTATGTGATATTTTTTAAATTTCGAGATTTAAAGAAGTTTAAATTTTCATATATCTTTTAATTTTTTTGAATTAATAATTATCGTGACTTATAATACTTTTAACGTAGTTTATAAATATATATATTTCATTTCGAAAACTTTAAAGATTCCATGCTCAAAAATTATTGAAAAACGAAAAGTGTCACATAAATTGATACTAACTGATATCTCTTCATTGATCCACCATATAAATTTGAACTTTTTCCAAAGGCAATCAATACATATACAAAATGAAACTTCTATAGTTGGAGTGATTATCAAGAACTTAGTATCAAATTATCCCCCCAAAAAAGAAATGAGTGTAAATACAAGTGAAAAAAAAATAATATCATTTTCCGGTATATGATTTTTGACGACTTTGCCCTTGTTTTATCAAATTGCCATCCCTCGATTCTAGGGGTAAATTGGTAACATGCGTTCCATCAGGATCGAGATCTCCCTCTATACTCAATCCTTCTATTCTTGTAGCAATTTCTTCCCCTTTCAATATTGGTGTATCAATATCTATTTTACAAAATTAAAATAAAAAACAGTTTTATTTAATTAATTGATTAATAATTCAAAAAAAATCATTAAAATAATGTATAGAATTAATTTACCTGGATTAGACAAAAACCATAGGATAAATCCACACAATAATAACACAAAAGGTATTATATGAACAGCATTTTCAGCAAATTTTGCACGAGATTTTTTCCTTTTTTGAAATATCAGAGAGTGGTTCATGTATTGGTAATAATTCACTAGCTTCTAAAGATAATGCTCGTAGCGCCGGAGACACCTTTATTAACGAGGACGATGAATTAGAAGACGATGAATAATAACTCGTGAAATTATAATCATCTGAAACACGAGTAGCGCTCGATGATCTATACATCTTTTAATGTTTTTTTTTTCGCGATAAGCTATAGTTTTTTTTTTAAAACTCAAGTATTGGTTAAATATTTGAAAAATTAGAAAAGAAGAAATAAGTGAGAGTAAAAAGGCGAAATCAATGAGGTGGCATCTTTAGTGGACTAGTTCTTTATAGTATATATTTATATTTAGGGAAAATGTTCAAGTATTCCTAAACTATGATCAAAATCTCAGAAATAACTAAACTAAAGTTTTATTATCTCGTGAAATTATTTATTTTGTAATTTTTTACAATTTTAGTCTTACGTGACACATTTCGTGACTCTACACATGAGAGATATTTGGATGTCACGTAAGCCAAAAAAGGTGCTCAAAATTACAAAAAAAATAAGTCCGGGAGGGGGGGCGGGAAGAGGGGGGTAATAGGACCTTAATTTAGTTAATGTGTGTTTCTGAGATTTCGATCATAGAGTAAAGGTACTTGTGCATTTTCCCTTTATAATTATATAATTTTTAGTTAAGATTCAACCAATATATATCAATAGCATTAAAAGTTATCAAGTTAACCTTTTCTGTTATAACAAGTCATGATTGTAAATTTTATTTTTATGAAAAGTTAAAATGAAAATAATTTAATTGTATATAAAGATAATATATATTATCATTATTTATATAAGTTAAACTTGTCCAAGTCGTTCCGTTCACAATAAAATAGATAGGTGAAACAATCAATTATTGGTTGTTCTCTATGCTATTAGATGTGAAGGAATATTAATTGTATTGAAGTGTTAACCTAATAAGGGAATACATGGGAGATATATATAGGAGATATAGGAAGGAGTACTAATCCTAATAGGACTAGGATTAAGGAGTACTAATTCTAATAGGACTAGGATTAGTACACAGTAAATACTAATATTATTTAATACTATTTATTTAATACTATCTGTTATTATCCCCCCTCAAGCTGAGCTGAGCGGAAGCGAACGGAAGCTTGGAACTGAGGTAATCGTGCTGTCGGCTCGGGAGAGGCTTGGTGAGAATATCAGCCGGTTGTTCTTCAGTGGGTACATACTGCACAGTCATGGTGCCGGCCTGAACTTCATCGCGAACAAAGAGACAATCGGTATCAACATGCTTCATTCTGGTGTGTAGGACGGAATTCTTGGCCACACAGATGGTTGATTTGTTGTCACAATAGAGAGCAGGAACAGTGTGAGTGGCGCGGAGTTCGCGAAGAATATATGTGACCCACATGGTCTCAGCAGCAAGAAGAGCAAGGGCGCGGTATTCAGCTTCAGTCGAGGACCGAGAGACCTTGGGTTGTTTTTT